>NW_027444956.1:0-177288 GCF_048569485.1 Anomaloglossus baeobatrachus
GCTTTAAAATGGATTTGGAGCATGGAGACGATTATCTCGGGATTGCAAGATAACCAAACAAAACTTTTAGTGGATTTCTACTTATTTTATTAAATATCATCTCCACCAAACAGGACAAGCTTGCATCTGTTATAGTTTTGGAGAAAAATGTGTTCATTTCATGTATGCGCAAAATGCCTTTGAAATGGCTTTAAAATGGATTTGGAGCATGGAGACGATTATCTCGGGATTGCAAGATAACCAAACAAAACTTTTAGTGGATTTCTACTTATTTTATTAAATATCATCTCCACCAAACAGGACAAGCTTGCATGTGTTATAGTTTTGGAGAAAAATGTGTTCATTTCATGTATGCGCAAATGCCTTTGAAATGGCTTTAAAATGGATTTGGAGCATGGAGACGATTATCTCAGGATGGCAATATAAACAAACGAAACTTTTAGTAGATTTCTACTTATTTTATTAAATATTATCTCCACCAAACAGGACAAGCTTGCATCTGTTATAGTTTTGGAGAAAAATGTGTTCATTTCATGTATGCGCGAAATGCCTTAAAAATGGCTTTAAAATGGATTTGGAGCATGGAGACGATTATCTCGGGATTGCAAGATAACCAAACAAAACATTTAGTGGATTTCTACTTATTTTATTAAATATCATCTCCACCAAACAGGACAAGCTTGCATCTATTATAGTTTTGGAGAAAAATGTGTTCATTTCATGTATGCGCGAAATGCCTTAAAAATGGCTTTAAAATGGATTTGGAGCATGGAGACGATTATCTTGGGATTGCAAGATAACCAAACAAAACTTTTAGTGGATTTCTACATATTTTATTAAATATCATCTCCACCAAACAGGACAAGCTTGCATCTGTTATAGTTTTGGAGAAAAATGTGTTCATTTCATGTATGCGCGAAATGCCTTAAAAATGGCTTTAAAATGGATTTGGAGCATGGAGACGATTATCTCGGGATTGCAAGATAACCAAACAAAACTTTTAGTGGATTTCTACTTATTTTATTAAATATCATCTCCACCAAACAGGACAAGCTTGCATCTGTTATAGTTTTGGAGAAAAATGTGTTCATTTCATGTGTGCGCGAAATGCCTTAAAAATGGCTTTAAAATGGATTTGGAGCATGGAGACGATTATCTCGGGATTGCAAGATAACCAAACAAAACTTTTAGTGGATTTCTACTTATTTTATTAAATATCATCTCCACCAAACAGGACAAGCTTGCATCTGTTATAGTTTTGGAGAAAAATGTGTTCATTTCATGTATGCGCGAAATGCCTTAAAAATGGCTTTAAAATGGATTTGGAGCATGGAGACGATTATCTCAGGATTGCAAGATAACCAAACAAAACTTTTAGTGGATTTCTACTTATTTTATTAAATATCATCTCCACCAAACAGGACAAGCTTGCATCTGTTATAGTTTTGGAGAAAAATGTGTTCATTTTATGTATGCGCGAAATGCCTTAAAAATGGCTTTAAAATGGATTTGGAGCGTGGAGACGATTATCTCGGGATTGCAAGATAACCAAACAAAACTTTTAGTGGATTTCTACTTATTTTATTAAATATCATCTCCACCAAACAGGACAAGCTTGCATGTGTTATAGTTTTGGAGAAAAATGTGTTCATTTCATGTATGCGCAAAATGCCTTTGAAATGGCTTTAAAATGGATTTGGAGCATGGAGACGATTATCTCAGGATGGCAATATAAACAAACGAAACTTTTAGTAGATTTCTACTTATTTTATTAAATATTATCTCCACCAAACAGGACAAGCTTGCATCTGTTATAGTTTTGGAGAAAAATGTGTTCATTTCATGTATGCGCGAAATGCCTTAAAAATGGCTTTAAAATGGATTTGGAGCATGGAGACGATTATCTCGGGATTGCAAGATAACCAAACAAAACTTTTAGTGGATTTCTACTTATTTTATTAAATATCATCTCCACCAAACAGGACAAGCTTGCATCTGTTATAGTTTTGGAGAAAAATGTGTTCATTTCATGTATGCGCGAAATGCCTTAAAAATGGCTTTAAAATGGATTTGGAGCATGGAGACGATTATCTCGGGATTGCAAGATAACCAAACAAAACTTTTAGTGGATTTCTACTTATTTTATTAAATATCATCTCCACCAAACAGGACAAGCTTGCATCTATTATAGTTTTGGAGAAAAATGTGTTCATTTCATGTATGCGCGAAATGCCTTAAAAATGGCTTTAAAATGGATTTGGAGCATGGAGACGATTATCTCGGGATTGCAAGATAACCAAACAAAACTTTTAGTGGATTTCTACTTATTTTATTAAATATCATCTCCACCAAACAGGACAAGCTTGCATCTGTTATAGTTTTGGAGAAAAATGTGTTCATTTCATGTATGTGCGAAATGCCTTAAAAATGGCTTTAAAATGGATTTGGAGCATGGAGACGATTATCTCGGGATTGCAAGATAACCAAACAAAACTTTTAGTGGATTTCTACTTATTTTATTAAATATCATCTCCACCAAACAGGACAAGCTTGCATCTGTTATAGTTTTGGAGAAAAATGTGTTCATTTCATGTATGCGCGAAATGCCTTAAAAATGGCTTTAAAATGGATTTGGAGCATGGAGACGATTATCTCGGGATTGCAAGATAACCAAACAAAACTTTTAGTGGATTTCTACTTATTTTATTAAATATCATCTCCACCAAACAGGACAAGCTTGCATCTGTTATAGTTTTGGAGAAAAATGTGTTCATTTCATGTATGCGCAAAATGCCTTTGAAATGGCTTTAAAATGGATTTGGAGCATGGAGACGATTATCTCGGGATTGCAAGATAACCAAACAAAACTTTTAGTGGATTTCTACTTATTTTATTAAATATCATCTCCACCAAACAGGACAAGCTTGCATGTGTTATAGTTTTGGAGAAAAATGTGTTCATTTCATGTATGCGCAAATGCCTTTGAAATGGCTTTAAAATGGATTTGGAGCATGGAGACGATTATCTCAGGATGGCAATATAAACAAACGAAACTTTTAGTAGATTTCTACTTATTTTATTAAATATTATCTCCACCAAACAGGACAAGCTTGCATCTGTTATAGTTTTGGAGAAAAATGTGTTCATTTCATGTATGCGCGAAATGCCTTAAAAATGGCTTTAAAATGGATTTGGAGCATGGAGACGATTATCTCGGGATTGCAAGATAACCAAACAAAACATTTAGTGGATTTCTACTTATTTTATTAAATATCATCTCCACCAAACAGGACAAGCTTGCATCTATTATAGTTTTGGAGAAAAATGTGTTCATTTCATGTATGCGCGAAATGCCTTAAAAATGGCTTTAAAATGGATTTGGAGCATGGAGACGATTATCTCGGGATTGCAAGATAACCAAACAAAACTTTTAGTGGATTTCTACATATTTTATTAAATATCATCTCCACCAAACAGGACAAGCTTGCATCTGTTATAGTTTTGGAGAAAAATGTGTTCATTTCATGTATGCGCGAAATGCCTTAAAAATGGCTTTAAAATGGATTTGGAGCATGGAGACGATTATCTCGGGATTGCAAGATAACCAAACAAAACTTTTAGTGGATTTCTACTTATTTTATTAAATATCATCTCCACCAAACAGGACAAGCTTGCATCTGTTATAGTTTTGGAGAAAAATGTGTTCATTTCATGTATGCGCGAAATGCCTTAAAAATGGCTTTAAAATGGATTTGGAGCATGGAGACGATTATCTCGGGATTGCAAGATAACCAAACAAAACTTTTAGTGGATTTCTACTTATTTTATTAAATATCATCTCCACCAAACAGGACAAGCTTGCATCTGTTATAGTTTTGGAGAAAAATGTGTTCATTTCATGTATGCGCGAAATGCCTTAAAAATGGCTTTAAAATGGATTTGGAGCATGGAGACGATTATCTCGGGATTGCAAGATAACCAAACAAAACTTTTAGTGGATTTCTACTTATTTTATTAAATATCATCTCCACCAAACAGGACAAGCTTGCATGTGTTATAGTTTTGGAGAAAAATGTGTTCATTTCATGTATGCGCAAAATGCCTTTGAAATGGCTTTAAAATGGATTTGGAGCATGGAGACGATTATCTCGGGATTGCAAGATAACCAAACAAAACTTTTAGTGGATTTCTACTTATTTTATTAAATATCATCTCCACCAAACAGGACAAGCTTGCATCTGTTATAGTTTTGGAGAAAAATGTGTTCATTTCATGTATGCGCGAAATGCCTTAAAAATGGCTTTAAAATGGATTTGGAGCATGGAGACGATTATCTCGGGATTGCAAGATAACCAAACAAAACTTTTAGTGGATTTCTACTTATTTTATTAAATATCATCTCCACCAAACAGGACAAGCTTGCATCTGTTATAGTTTTGGAGAAAAATGTGTTCATTTCATGTATGCGCGAAATGCCTTAAAAATGGCTTTAAAATGGATTTGGAGCATGGAGACGATTATCTCGGGATTGCAAGATAACCAAACAAAACTTTTAGTGGATTTCTACTTATTTTATTAAATATCATCTCCACCAAACAGGACAAGCTTGCATCTGTTATAGTTTTGGAGAAAAATGTGTTCATTTCATGTATGCGCGAAATGCCTTAAAAATGGCTTTAAAATGGATTTGGAGCATGGAGACGATTATCTCGGGATTGCAAGATAACCAAACAAAACTTTTAGTGGATTTCTACTTATTTTATTAAATATCATCTCCACCAAACAGGACAAGCTTGCATGTGTTATAGTTTTGGAGAAAAATGTGTTCATTTCATGTATGCGCAAAATGCCTTTGAAATGGCTTTAAAATGGATTTGGAGCATGGAGACGATTATCTCAGGATGGCAATATAAACAAACGAAACTTTTAGTAGATTTCTACTTATTTTATTAAATATTATCTCCACCAAACAGGACAAGCTTGCATCTGTTATAGTTTTGGAGAAAAATGTGTTCATTTCATGTATGCGCGAAATGCCTTAAAAATGGCTTTAAAATGGATTTGGAGCATGGAGACGATTATCTCGGGATTGCAAGATAACCAAACAAAACTTTTAGTGGATTTCTACTTATTTTATTAAATATCATCTCCACCAAACAGGACAAGCTTGCATCTGTTATAGTTTTGGAGAAAAATGTGTTCATTTCATGTATGCGCGAAATGCCTTAAAAATGGCTTTAAAATGGATTTGGAGCATGGAGACGATTATCTCGGGATTGCAAGATAACCAAACAAAACTTTTAGTGGATTTCTACTTATTTTATTAAATATCATCTCCACCAAACAGGACAAGCTTGCATGTGTTATAGTTTTGGAGAAAAATGTGTTCATTTCATGTATGCGCAAAATGCCCTTGAAATGGCTTTAAAATGGATTTGGAGCATGGAGACGATTATCTCAGGATGGCAATATAAACAAACGAAACTTTTAGTAGATTTCTACTTATTTTATTAAATATTATCTCCACCAAACAGGACAAGCTTGCATCTGTTATAGTTTTGGAGAAAAATGTGTTCATTTCATGTATGCGCGAAATGCCTTAAAAATGGCTTTAAAATGGATTTGGAGCATGGAGACGATTATCTCGGGATTGCAAGATAACCAAACAAAACTTTTAGTGGATTTCTACTTATTTTATTAAATATCATCTCCACCAAACAGGACAAGCTTGCATCTGTTATAGTTTTGGAGAAAAATGTGTTCATTTCATGTATGCGCGAAATGCCTTAAAAATGACTTTAAAATGGATTTGGAGCATGGAGACGATTATCTCGGGATTGCAAGATAACCAAACAAAACTTTTAGTGGATTTCTACTTATTTTATTAAATATCATCTCCACCAAACAGGACAAGCTTGCATCTGTTATAGTTTTGGAGAAAAATGTGTTCATTTCATGTATGCGCGAAATGCCTTAAAAATGGCTTTAAAATGGATTTGGAGCATGGAGACGATTATCTCGGGATTGCAAGATAACCAAACAAAACTTTTAGTGGATTTCTACTTATTTTATTAAATATCATCTCCACCAAACAGGACAAGCTTGCATCTGTTATAGTTTTGGAGAAAAATGTGTTCATTTCATGTATGCGCGAAATGCCTTAAAAATGGCTTTAAAATGGATTTGGAGCATGGAGACGATTATCTCGGGATTGCAAGATAACCAAACAAAACTTTTAGTGGATTTCTACTTATTTTATTAAATATCATCTCCACCAAACAGGACAAGCTTGCATCTGTTATAGTTTTGGAGAAAAATGTGTTCATTTCATGTATGCGCGAAATGCCTTAAAAATGGCTTTAAAATGGATTTGGAGCATGGAGACGATTATCTCGGGATTGCAAGATAACCAAACAAAACTTTTAGTGGATTTCTACTTATTTTATTAAATATCATCTCCACCAAACAGGACAAGCTTGCATGTGTTATAGTTTTGGAGAAAAATGTGTTCATTTCATGTATGCGCAAAATGCCCTTGAAATGGCTTTAAAATGGATTTGGAGGATGGAGACGATTATCTCAGGATGGCAATATAAACAAACGAAACTTTTAGTAGATTTCTACTTATTTTATTAAATATTATCTCCACCAAACAGGACAAGCTTGCATCTGTTATAGTTTTGGAGAAAAATGTGTTCATTTCATGTATGCGCGAAATGCCTTAAAAATGGCTTTAAAATGGATTTGGAGCATGGAGACGATTATCTCGGGATTGCAAGATAACCAAACAAAACTTTTAGTGGATTTCTACTTATTTTATTAAATATCATCTCCACCAAACAGGACAAGTTTGCATCTGTTATAGTTTTGGAGAAAAATGTGTTCATTTCATGTATGCGCGAAATGCCTTAAAAATGACTTTAAAATGGATTTGGAGCATGGAGACGATTATCTCGGGATTGCAAGATAACCAAACAAAACTTTTAGTGGATTTCTACTTATTTTATTAAATATCATCTCCACCAAACAGGACAAGCTTGCATCTGTTATAGTTTTGGAGAAAAATGTGTTCATTTCATGTATGCGCGAAATGCCTTAAAAATGGCTTTAAAATGGATTTGGAGCATGGAGACGATTATCTCGGGATTGCAAGATAACCAAACAAAACTTTTAGTGGATTTCTACTTATTTTATTAAATATCATCTCCACCAAACAGGACAAGCTTGCATCTGTTATAGTTTTGGAGAAAAATGTGTTCATTTTATGTATGCGCGAAATGCCTTAAAAATGGCTTTAAAATGGATTTGGAGCATGGAGACGATTATCTCGGGATTGCAAGATAACCAAACAAAACTTTTAGTGGATTTCTACTTATATTATTAAATATCATCTCCACCAAACAGGACAAGCTTGCATGTGTTATAGTTTTGGAGAAAAATGTGTTCATTTCATGTATGCGCAAAATGCCTTTGAAATGGCTTTAAAATGGATTTGGAGCATGGAGACGATTATCTCAGGATGGCAATATAAACAAACGAAACTTTTAGTAGATTTCTACTTATTTTATTAAATATTATCTCCACCAAACAGGACAAGCTTGCATCTGTTATAGTTTTGGAGAAAAATGTGTTCATTTCATGTATGCGCGAAATGCCTTAAAAATGGCTTTAAAATAGATTTGGAGCATGGAGACGATTATCTCGGGATTGCAAGATAACCAAACAAAACTTTTAGTGGATTTCTACTTATTTTATTAAATATCATCTCCACCAAACAGGACAAGCTTGCATCTGTTATAGTTTTGGAGAAAAATGTGTTCATTTCATGTATGCGCGAAATGCCTTAAAAATGGCTTTAAAATGGATTTGGAGCATGGAGACGATTATCTCGGGATTGCAAGATAACCAAACAAAACTTTTAGTGGATTTCTACTTATTTTATTAAATATCATCTCCACCAAACAGGACAAGCTTGCATCTGTTATAGTTTTGGAGAAAAATGTGTTCATTTCATGTATGCGCGAAATGCCTTAAAAATGGCTTTAAAATAGATTTGGTGCATGGAGACGATTATCTCGGGATTGCAAGATAACCAAACAAAACTTTTAGTGGATTTCTACTTATTTTATTAAATATCATCTCCACCAAACAGGACAAGCTTGCATCTGTTATAGTTTTGGAGAAAAATGTGTTCATTTCATGTATGCGCGAAATGCCTTAAAAATGGCTTTAAAATGGATTTGGTGCATGGAGACGATTATCTCGGGATTGCAAGATAACCAAACAAAACTTTTAGTGGATTTCTACTTATTTTATTAAATATCATCTCCACCAAACAGGACAAGCTTGCATGTGTTATAGTTTTGGAGAAAAATGTGTTCATTTCATGTATGCGCAAAATGCCTTTGAAATGGCTTTAAAATGGATTTGGAGCATGGAGACGATTATCTCAGGATGGCAATATAAACAAACGAAACTTTTAGTAGATTTCTACTTATTTTATTAAATATTATCTCCACCAAACAGGACAAGCTTGCATCTGTTATAGTTTTGGAGAAAAATGTGTTCATTTCATGTATGCGCGAAATGCCTTAAAAATGGCTTTAAAATGGATTTGGAGCATGGAGACGATTATCTCAGGATTGCAAGATAACCAAACAAAACTTTTAGTGGATTTCTACTTATTTTATTAAATATCATCTCCACCAAACAGGACAAGCTTGCATCTGTTATAGTTTTGGAGAAAAATGTGTTCATTTTATGTATGCGCGAAATGCCTTAAAAATGGCTTTAAAATGGATTTGGAGCGTGGAGACGATTATCTCGGGATTGCAAGATAACCAAACAAAACTTTTAGTGGATTTCTACTTATTTTATTAAATATCATCTCCACCAAACAGGACAAGCTTGCATGTGTTATAGTTTTGGAGAAAAATGTGTTCATTTCATGTATGCGCAAAATGCCTTTGAAATGGCTTTAAAATGGATTTGGAGCATGGAGACGATTATCTCAGGATGGCAATATAAACAAACGAAACTTTTAGTAGATTTCTACTTATTTTATTAAATATTATCTCCACCAAACAGGACAAGCTTGCATCTGTTATAGTTTTGGAGAAAAATGTGTTCATTTCATGTATGCGCGAAATGCCTTAAAAATGGCTTTAAAATGGATTTGGAGCATGGAGACGATTATCTCGGGATTGCAAGATAACCAAACAAAACTTTTAGTGGATTTCTACTTATTTTATTAAATATCATCTCCACCAAACAGGACAAGCTTGCATCTGTTATAGTTTTGGAGAAAAATGTGTTCATTTCATGTATGCGCAAAATGCCTTTGAAATGGCTTTAAAATGGATTTGGAGCATGGAGACGATTATCTCGGGATTGCAAGATAACCAAACAAAACTTTTAGTGGATTTCTACTTATTTTATTAAATATCATCTCCACCAAACAGGACAAGCTTGCATGTGTTATAGTTTTGGAGAAAAATGTGTTCATTTCATGTATGCGCAAATGCCTTTGAAATGGCTTTAAAATGGATTTGGAGCATGGAGACGATTATCTCAGGATGGCAATATAAACAAACGAAACTTTTAGTAGATTTCTACTTATTTTATTAAATATTATCTCCACCAAACAGGACAAGCTTGCATCTGTTATAGTTTTGGAGAAAAATGTGTTCATTTCATGTATGCGCGAAATGCCTTAAAAATGGCTTTAAAATGGATTTGGAGCATGGAGACGATTATCTCGGGATTGCAAGATAACCAAACAAAACATTTAGTGGATTTCTACTTATTTTATTAAATATCATCTCCACCAAACAGGACAAGCTTGCATCTATTATAGTTTTGGAGAAAAATGTGTTCATTTCATGTATGCGCGAAATGCCTTAAAAATGGCTTTAAAATGGATTTGGAGCATGGAGACGATTATCTCGGGATTGCAAGATAACCAAACAAAACTTTTAGTGGATTTCTACATATTTTATTAAATATCATCTCCACCAAACAGGACAAGCTTGCATCTGTTATAGTTTTGGAGAAAAATGTGTTCATTTCATGTATGCGCGAAATGCCTTAAAAATGGCTTTAAAATGGATTTGGAGCATGGAGACGATTATCTCGGGATTGCAAGATAACCAAACAAAACTTTTAGTGGATTTCTACTTATTTTATTAAATATCATCTCCACCAAACAGGACAAGCTTGCATCTGTTATAGTTTTGGAGAAAAATGTGTTCATTTCATGTATGCGCGAAATGCCTTAAAAATGGCTTTAAAATGGATTTGGAGCATGGAGACGATTATCTCGGGATTGCAAGATAACCAAACAAAACTTTTAGTGGATTTCTACTTATTTTATTAAATATCATCTCCACCAAACAGGACAAGCTTGCATCTGTTATAGTTTTGGAGAAAAATGTGTTCATTTCATGTATGCGCGAAATGCCTTAAAAATGGCTTTAAAATGGATTTGGAGCATGGAGACGATTATCTCGGGATTGCAAGATAACCAAACAAAACTTTTAGTGGATTTCTACTTATTTTATTAAATATCATCTCCACCAAACAGGACAAGCTTGCATGTGTTATAGTTTTGGAGAAAAATGTGTTCATTTCATGTATGCGCAAAATGCCTTTGAAATGGCTTTAAAATGGATTTGGAGCATGGAGACGATTATCTCGGGATTGCAAGATAACCAAACAAAACTTTTAGTGGATTTCTACTTATTTTATTAAATATCATCTCCACCAAACAGGACAAGCTTGCATCTGTTATAGTTTTGGAGAAAAATGTGTTCATTTCATGTATGCGCGAAATGCCTTAAAAATGGCTTTAAAATGGATTTGGAGCATGGAGACGATTATCTCGGGATTGCAAGATAACCAAACAAAACTTTTAGTGGATTTCTACTTATTTTATTAAATATCATCTCCACCAAACAGGACAAGCTTGCATCTGTTATAGTTTTGGAGAAAAATGTGTTCATTTCATGTATGCGCGAAATGCCTTAAAAATGGCTTTAAAATGGATTTGGAGCATGGAGACGATTATCTCGGGATTGCAAGATAACCAAACAAAACTTTTAGTGGATTTCTACTTATTTTATTAAATATCATCTCCACCAAACAGGACAAGCTTGCATCTGTTATAGTTTTGGAGAAAAATGTGTTCATTTCATGTATGCGCGAAATGCCTTAAAAATGGCTTTAAAATGGATTTGGAGCATGGAGACGATTATCTCGGGATTGCAAGATAACCAAACAAAACTTTTAGTGGATTTCTACTTATTTTATTAAATATCATCTCCACCAAACAGGACAAGCTTGCATGTGTTATAGTTTTGGAGAAAAATGTGTTCATTTCATGTATGCGCAAAATGCCTTTGAAATGGCTTTAAAATGGATTTGGAGCATGGAGACGATTATCTCAGGATGGCAATATAAACAAACGAAACTTTTAGTAGATTTCTACTTATTTTATTAAATATTATCTCCACCAAACAGGACAAGCTTGCATCTGTTATAGTTTTGGAGAAAAATGTGTTCATTTCATGTATGCGCGAAATGCCTTAAAAATGGCTTTAAAATGGATTTGGAGCATGGAGACGATTATCTCGGGATTGCAAGATAACCAAACAAAACTTTTAGTGGATTTCTACTTATTTTATTAAATATCATCTCCACCAAACAGGACAAGCTTGCATCTGTTATAGTTTTGGAGAAAAATGTGTTCATTTCATGTATGCGCGAAATGCCTTAAAAATGGCTTTAAAATGGATTTGGAGCATGGAGACGATTATCTCGGGATTGCAAGATAACCAAACAAAACTTTTAGTGGATTTCTACTTATTTTATTAAATATCATCTCCACCAAACAGGACAAGCTTGCATGTGTTATAGTTTTGGAGAAAAATGTGTTCATTTCATGTATGCGCAAAATGCCCTTGAAATGGCTTTAAAATGGATTTGGAGCATGGAGACGATTATCTCAGGATGGCAATATAAACAAACGAAACTTTTAGTAGATTTCTACTTATTTTATTAAATATTATCTCCACCAAACAGGACAAGCTTGCATCTGTTATAGTTTTGGAGAAAAATGTGTTCATTTCATGTATGCGCGAAATGCCTTAAAAATGGCTTTAAAATGGATTTGGAGCATGGAGACGATTATCTCGGGATTGCAAGATAACCAAACAAAACTTTTAGTGGATTTCTACTTATTTTATTAAATATCATCTCCACCAAACAGGACAAGCTTGCATCTGTTATAGTTTTGGAGAAAAATGTGTTCATTTCATGTATGCGCGAAATGCCTTAAAAATGACTTTAAAATGGATTTGGAGCATGGAGACGATTATCTCGGGATTGCAAGATAACCAAACAAAACTTTTAGTGGATTTCTACTTATTTTATTAAATATCATCTCCACCAAACAGGACAAGCTTGCATCTGTTATAGTTTTGGAGAAAAATGTGTTCATTTCATGTATGCGCGAAATGCCTTAAAAATGGCTTTAAAATGGATTTGGAGCATGGAGACGATTATCTCGGGATTGCAAGATAACCAAACAAAACTTTTAGTGGATTTCTACTTATTTTATTAAATATCATCTCCACCAAACAGGACAAGCTTGCATCTGTTATAGTTTTGGAGAAAAATGTGTTCATTTCATGTATGCGCGAAATGCCTTAAAAATGGCTTTAAAATGGATTTGGAGCATGGAGACGATTATCTCGGGATTGCAAGATAACCAAACAAAACTTTTAGTGGATTTCTACTTATTTTATTAAATATCATCTCCACCAAACAGGACAAGCTTGCATCTGTTATAGTTTTGGAGAAAAATGTGTTCATTTCATGTATGCGCGAAATGCCTTAAAAATGGCTTTAAAATGGATTTGGAGCATGGAGACGATTATCTCGGGATTGCAAGATAACCAAACAAAACTTTTAGTGGATTTCTACTTATTTTATTAAATATCATCTCCACCAAACAGGACAAGCTTGCATGTGTTATAGTTTTGGAGAAAAATGTGTTCATTTCATGTATGCGCAAAATGCCCTTGAAATGGCTTTAAAATGGATTTGGAGGATGGAGACGATTATCTCAGGATGGCAATATAAACAAACGAAACTTTTAGTAGATTTCTACTTATTTTATTAAATATTATCTCCACCAAACAGGACAAGCTTGCATCTGTTATAGTTTTGGAGAAAAATGTGTTCATTTCATGTATGCGCGAAATGCCTTAAAAATGGCTTTAAAATGGATTTGGAGCATGGAGACGATTATCTCGGGATTGCAAGATAACCAAACAAAACTTTTAGTGGATTTCTACTTATTTTATTAAATATCATCTCCACCAAACAGGACAAGTTTGCATCTGTTATAGTTTTGGAGAAAAATGTGTTCATTTCATGTATGCGCGAAATGCCTTAAAAATGACTTTAAAATGGATTTGGAGCATGGAGACGATTATCTCGGGATTGCAAGATAACCAAACAAAACTTTTAGTGGATTTCTACTTATTTTATTAAATATCATCTCCACCAAACAGGACAAGCTTGCATCTGTTATAGTTTTGGAGAAAAATGTGTTCATTTCATGTATGCGCGAAATGCCTTAAAAATGGCTTTAAAATGGATTTGGAGCATGGAGACGATTATCTCGGGATTGCAAGATAACCAAACAAAACTTTTAGTGGATTTCTACTTATTTTATTAAATATCATCTCCACCAAACAGGACAAGCTTGCATCTGTTATAGTTTTGGAGAAAAATGTGTTCATTTTATGTATGCGCGAAATGCCTTAAAAATGGCTTTAAAATGGATTTGGAGCATGGAGACGATTATCTCGGGATTGCAAGATAACCAAACAAAACTTTTAGTGGATTTCTACTTATATTATTAAATATCATCTCCACCAAACAGGACAAGCTTGCATGTGTTATAGTTTTGGAGAAAAATGTGTTCATTTCATGTATGCGCAAAATGCCTTTGAAATGGCTTTAAAATGGATTTGGAGCATGGAGACGATTATCTCAGGATGGCAATATAAACAAACGAAACTTTTAGTAGATTTCTACTTATTTTATTAAATATTATCTCCACCAAACAGGACAAGCTTGCATCTGTTATAGTTTTGGAGAAAAATGTGTTCATTTCATGTATGCGCGAAATGCCTTAAAAATGGCTTTAAAATAGATTTGGAGCATGGAGACGATTATCTCGGGATTGCAAGATAACCAAACAAAACTTTTAGTGGATTTCTACTTATTTTATTAAATATCATCTCCACCAAACAGGACAAGCTTGCATCTGTTATAGTTTTGGAGAAAAATGTGTTCATTTCATGTATGCGCGAAATGCCTTAAAAATGGCTTTAAAATGGATTTGGAGCATGGAGACGATTATCTCGGGATTGCAAGATAACCAAACAAAACTTTTAGTGGATTTCTACTTATTTTATTAAATATCATCTCCACCAAACAGGACAAGCTTGCATCTGTTATAGTTTTGGAGAAAAATGTGTTCATTTCATGTATGCGCGAAATGCCTTAAAAATGGCTTTAAAATAGATTTGGTGCATGGAGACGATTATCTCGGGATTGCAAGATAACCAAACAAAACTTTTAGTGGATTTCTACTTATTTTATTAAATATCATCTCCACCAAACAGGACAAGCTTGCATCTGTTATAGTTTTGGAGAAAAATGTGTTCATTTCATGTATGCGCGAAATGCCTTAAAAATGGCTTTAAAATGGATTTGGTGCATGGAGACGATTATCTCGGGATTGCAAGATAACCAAACAAAACTTTTAGTGGATTTCTACTTATTTTATTAAATATCATCTCCACCAAACAGGACAAGCTTGCATGTGTTATAGTTTTGGAGAAAAATGTGTTCATTTCATGTATGCGCAAAATGCCTTTGAAATGGCTTTAAAATGGATTTGGAGCATGGAGACGATTATCTCAGGATGGCAATATAAACAAACGAAACTTTTAGTAGATTTCTACTTATTTTATTAAATATTATCTCCACCAAACAGGACAAGCTTGCATCTGTTATAGTTTTGGAGAAAAATGTGTTCATTTCATGTATGCGCGAAATGCCTTAAAAATGGCTTTAAAATGGATTTGGAGCATGGAGACGATTATCTCAGGATTGCAAGATAACCAAACAAAACTTTTAGTGGATTTCTACTTATTTTATTAAATATCATCTCCACCAAACAGGACAAGCTTGCATCTGTTATAGTTTTGGAGAAAAATGTGTTCATTTTATGTATGCGCGAAATGCCTTAAAAATGGCTTTAAAATGGATTTGGAGCGTGGAGACGATTATCTCGGGATTGCAAGATAACCAAACAAAACTTTTAGTGGATTTCTACTTATTTTATTAAATATCATCTCCACCAAACAGGACAAGCTTGCATGTGTTATAGTTTTGGAGAAAAATGTGTTCATTTCATGTATGCGCAAAATGCCTTTGAAATGGCTTTAAAATGGATTTGGAGCATGGAGACGATTATCTCAGGATGGCAATATAAACAAACGAAACTTTTAGTAGATTTCTACTTATTTTATTAAATATTATCTCCACCAAACAGGACAAGCTTGCATCTGTTATAGTTTTGGAGAAAAATGTGTTCATTTCATGTATGCGCGAAATGCCTTAAAAATGGCTTTAAAATGGATTTGGAGCATGGAGACGATTATCTCGGGATTGCAAGATAACCAAACAAAACTTTTAGTGGATTTCTACTTATTTTATTAAATATCATCTCCACCAAACAGGACAAGCTTGCATCTGTTATAGTTTTGGAGAAAAATGTGTTCATTTCATGTATGCGCGAAATGCCTTAAAAATGGCTTTAAAATGGATTTGGAGCATGGAGACGATTATCTCGGGATTGCAAGATAACCAAACAAAACTTTTAGTGGATTTCTACTTATTTTATTAAATATCATCTCCACCAAACAGGACAAGCTTGCATCTGTTATAGTTTTGGAGAAAAATGTGTTCATTTCATGTATGCGCGAAATGCCTTAAAAATGGCTTTAAAATGGATTTGGAGCATGGAGACGATTATCTCGGGATTGCAAGATAACCAAACAAAACTTTTAGTGGATTTCTACTTATTTTATTAAATATCATCTCCACCAAACAGGACAAGCTTGCATCTGTTATAGTTTTGGAGAAAAATGTGTTCATTTCATGTATGCGCGAAATGCCTTAAAAATGGCTTTAAAATGGATTTGGAGCATGGAGACGATTATCTCGGGATTGCAAGATAACCAAACAACACTTTTAGTGGATTTCTACTTATTTTATTAAATATCATCTCCACCAAACAGGACAAGCTTGCATGTGTTATAGTTTTGGAGAAAAATGTGTTCATTTCATGTATGCGCAAAATGCCTTTGAAATGGCTTTAAAATGGATTTGGAGCATGGAGACGATTATCTCGGGATTGCAAGATAACCAAACAAAACTTTTAGTGGATTTCTACTTATCTTGTTAAATATCATCTCCACCAAACAGGACAAGCTTGCATGTGTTATAGTTTTGGAGAAAAATGTGTTCATTTCATGTATGCGCAAAATGCCTTTGAAATGGCTTTAAAATGGATTTGGAGCATGGAGACGATTATCTCAGGATGGCAATATAAACAAACGAAACTTTTAGTAGATTTCTACTTATTTTATTAAATATTATCTCCACCAAACAGGACAAGCTTGCATCTGTTATAGTTTTGGAGAAAAATGTGTTCATTTCATGTATGCGCGAAATGCCTTAAAAATGGCTTTAAAATGGATTTGAAGCATGGAGACGATTATCTCGGGATTGCAAGATAACCAAACAAAACTTTTAGTGGATTTCTACTTATTTTATTAAATATCATCTCCACCAAACAGGACAAGCTTGCATCTGTTATAGTTTTGGAGAAAAATGTGTTCATTTCATGTATGCGCGAAATGCCTTAAAAATGGCTTTAAAATGGATTTGGAGCATGGAGACGATTATCTCGGGATTGCAAGATAACCAAACAAAACTTTTAGTGGATTTCTACTTATTTTATTAAATATCATCTCCACCAAACAGGACAAGCTTGCATGTGTTATAGTTTTGGAGAAAAATGTGTTCATTTCATGTATGCGCAAAATGCCTTTGAAATGGCTTTAAAATGGATTTGGAGCATGGAGACGATTATCTCAGGATGGCAATATAAACAAACGAAACTTTTAGTAGATTTCTACTTATTTTATTAAATATTATCTCCACCAAACAGGACAAGCTTGCATCTGTTATAGTTTTGGAGAAAAATGTGTTCATTTCATGTATGCGCGAAATGCCTTAAAAATGGCTTTAAAATGGATTTGGAGCATGGAGACGATTATCTCAGGATTGCAAGATAACCAAACAAAACTTTTAGTGGATTTCTACTTATTTTATTAAATATCATCTCCACCAAACAGGACAAGCTTGCATCTGTTATAGTTTTGGAGAAAAATGTGTTCATTTCATGTATGCGCGAAATGCCTTAAAAATGGCTTTAAAATGGATTTGGAGCATGGAGACGATTATCTCGGGATTGCAAGATAACCAAACAAAACTTTTAGTGGATTTCTACTTATTTTATTAAATATCATCTCCACCAAACAGGACAAGCTTGCATCTGTTATAGTTTTGGAGAAAAATGTGTTCATTTCATGTATGCGCGAAATGCCTTAAAAATGGCTTTAAAATGGATTTGGAGCATGGAGACGATTATCTCGGGATTGCAATATAACCAAACAAAACTTTTAGTGGATTTCTACTTATTTTATTAAATATCATCTCCACCAAACAGGACAAGCTTGCATCTGTTATAGTTTTGGAGAAAAATGTGTTCATTTCATGTATGCGCGAAATGCCTTAAAAATGGCTTTAAAATGGATTTGGAGCATGGAGACGATTATCTCGGGATTGCAAGATAACCAAACAAAACTTTTAGTGGATTTCTACTTATTTTATTAAATATCATCTCCACCAAACAGGACAAGCTTGCATCTGTTATAGTTTTGGAGAAAAATGTGTTCATTTCATGTATGCGCGAAATGCCTTAAAAATGGCTTTAAAATGGATTTGGAGCATGGAGACGATTATCTCGGGATTGCAAGATAACCAAACAAAACTTTTAGTGGATTTCTACTTATTTTATTAAATATCATCTCCACCAAACAGGACAAGCTTGCATCTGTTATAGTTTTGGAGAAAAATGTGTTCATTTCATGTATGCGCGAAATGCCTTAAAAATGGCTTTAAAATGGATTTGGAGCATGGAGACGATTATCTCGGGATTGCAAGATAACCAAACAAAACTTTTAGTGGATTTCTACTTATTTTATTAAATATCATCTCCACCAAACAGGACAAGCTTGCATCTGTTATAGTTTTGGAGAAAAATGTGTTCATTTCATGTATGCGCGAAATGCCTTAAAAATGGCTTTAAAATGGATTTGGAGCATGGAGACGATTATCTCGGGATTGCAAGATAACCAAACAAAACTTTTAGTGGATTTCTACTTATTTTATTAAATATCATCTCCACCAAACAGGACAAGCTTGCATCTGTTATAGTTTTGGAGAAAAATGTGTTCATTTCATGTATGCGCGAAATGCCTTAAAAATGGCTTTAAAATGGATTTGGAGCATGGAGACGATTATCTCGGGATTGCAATATAACCAAACAAAACTTTTAGTGGATTTCTACTTATTTTATTAAATATCATCTCCACCAAACAGGACAAGCTTGCATCTGTTATAGTTTTGGAGAAAAATGTGTTCATTTCATGTATGCGCGAAATGCCTTAAAAATGGCTTTAAAATGGATTTGGAGCATGGAGACGATTATCTCGGGATTGCAAGATAACCAAACAAAACTTTTAGTGGATTTCTACTTATTTTATTAAATATCATCTCCACCAAACAGGACAAGCTTGCATCTGTTATAGTTTTGGAGAAAAATGTGTTCATTTCATGTATGCGCGAAATGCCTTAAAAATGGCTTTAAAATGGATTTGGAGCATGGAGACGATTATCTCGGGATTGCAAGATAACCAAACAAAACTTTTAGTGGATTTCTACTTATTTTATTAAATATCATCTCCACCAAACAGGACAAGCTTGCATCTGTTATAGTTTTGGAGAAAAATGTGTTCATTTCATGTATGCGCGAAATGCCTTAAAAATGGCTTTAAAATGGATTTGGAGCATGGAGACGATTATCTCGGGATTGCAAGATAACCAAACAACACTTTTAGTGGATTTCTACTTATTTTATTAAATATCATCTCCACCAAACAGGACAAGCTTGCATGTGTTATAGTTTTGGAGAAAAATGTGTTCATTTCATGTATGCGCAAAATGCCTTTGAAATGGCTTTAAAATGGATTTGGAGCATGGAGACGATTATCTCGGGATTGCAAGATAACCAAACAAAACTTTTAGTGGATTTCTACTTATCTTGTTAAATATCATCTCCACCAAACAGGACAAGCTTGCATGTGTTATAGTTTTGGAGAAAAATGTGTTCATTTCATGTATGCGCAAAATGCCTTTGAAATGGCTTTAAAATGGATTTGGAGCATGGAGACGATTATCTCAGGATGGCAATATAAACAAACGAAACTTTTAGTAGATTTCTACTTATTTTATTAAATATTATCTCCACCAAACAGGACAAGCTTGCATCTGTTATAGTTTTGGAGAAAAATGTGTTCATTTCATGTATGCGCGAAATGCCTTAAAAATGGCTTTAAAATGGATTTGAAGCATGGAGACGATTATCTCGGGATTGCAAGATAACCAAACAAAACTTTTAGTGGATTTCTACTTATTTTATTAAATATCATCTCCACCAAACAGGACAAGCTTGCATCTGTTATAGTTTTGGAGAAAAATGTGTTCATTTCATGTATGCGCGAAATGCCTTAAAAATGGCTTTAAAATGGATTTGGAGCATGGAGACGATTATCTCGGGATTGCAAGATAACCAAACAAAACTTTTAGTGGATTTCTACTTATTTTATTAAATATCATCTCCACCAAACAGGACAAGCTTGCATGTGTTATAGTTTTGGAGAAAAATGTGTTCATTTCATGTATGCGCAAAATGCCTTTGAAATGGCTTTAAAATGGATTTGGAGCATGGAGACGATTATCTCAGGATGGCAATATAAACAAACGAAACTTTTAGTAGATTTCTACTTATTTTATTAAATATTATCTCCACCAAACAGGACAAGCTTGCATCTGTTATAGTTTTGGAGAAAAATGTGTTCATTTCATGTATGCGCGAAATGCCTTAAAAATGGCTTTAAAATGGATTTGGAGCATGGAGACGATTATCTCAGGATTGCAAGATAACCAAACAAAACTTTTAGTGGATTTCTACTTATTTTATTAAATATCATCTCCACCAAACAGGACAAGCTTGCATCTGTTATAGTTTTGGAGAAAAATGTGTTCATTTCATGTATGCGCGAAATGCCTTAAAAATGGCTTTAAAATGGATTTGGAGCATGGAGACGATTATCTCGGGATTGCAAGATAACCAAACAAAACTTTTAGTGGATTTCTACTTATTTTATTAAATATCATCTCCACCAAACAGGACAAGCTTGCATCTATTATAGTTTTGGAGAAAAATGTGTTCATTTCATGTATGCGCGAAATGCCTTAAAAATGGCTTTAAAATGGATTTGGAGCATGGAGACGATTATCTCGGGATTGCAAGATAACCAAACAAAACTTTTAGTGGATTTCTACTTATTTTATTAAATATCATCTCCACCAAACAGGACAAGCTTGCATCTGTTATAGTTTTGGAGAAAAATGTGTTCATTTCATGTATGTGCGAAATGCCTTAAAAATGGCTTTAAAATGGATTTGGAGCATGGAGACGATTATCTCGGGATTGCAAGATAACCAAACAAAACTTTTAGTGGATTTCTACTTATTTTATTAAATATCATCTCCACCAAACAGGACAAGCTTGCATCTGTTATAGTTTTGGAGAAAAATGTGTTCATTTCATGTATGCGCAAAATGCCTTAAAAATGGCTTTAAAATGGATTTGGAGCATGGAGACGATTATCTCGGGATTGCAAGATAACCAAACAAAACTTTTAGTGGATTTCTACTTATTTTATTAAATATCATCTCCACCAAACAGGACAAGCTTGCATCTGTTATAGTTTTGGAGAAAAATGTGTTCATTTCATGTATGCGCAAAATGCCTTTGAAATGGCTTTAAAATGGATTTGGAGCATGGAGACGATTATCTCGGGATTGCAAGATAACCAAACAAAACTTTTAGTGGATTTCTACTTATTTTATTAAATATCATCTCCACGAAACAGGACAAGCTTGCATGTGTTATAGTTTTGGAGAAAAATGTGTTCATTTCATGTATGCGCAAAATGCCTTTGAAATGGCTTTAAAATGGATTTGGAGCATGGAGACGATTATCTCAGGATGGCAATATAAACAAACGAAACTTTTAGTAGATTTCTACTTATTTTATTAAATATTATCTCCACCAAACAGGACAAGCTTGCATCTGTTATAGTTTTGGAGAAAAATGTGTTCATTTCATGTATGCGCGAAATGCCTTAAAAATGGCTTTAAAATGGATTTGGAGCATGGAGACGATTATCTCGGGATTGCAAGATAACCAAACAAAACTTTTAGTGGATTTCTACTTATTTTATTAAATATCATCTCCACCAAACAGGACAAGCTTGCATCTATTATAGTTTTGGAGAAAAATGTGTTCATTTCATGTATGCGCGAAATGCCTTAAAAATGGCTTTAAAATGGATTTGGAGCATGGAGACGATTATCTCGGGATTGCAAGATAACCAAACAAAACTTTTAGTGGATTTCTACATATTTTATTAAATATCATCTCCACCAAACAGGACAAGCTTGCATCTGTTATAGTTTTGGAGAAAAATGTGTTCATTTCATGTATGCGCGAAATGCCTTAAAAATGGCTTTAAAATGGATTTGGAGCATGGAGACGATTATCTCGGGATTGCAAGATAACCAAACAAAACTTTTAGTGGATTTCTACTTATTTTATTAAATATCATCTCCACCAAACAGGACAAGCTTGCATCTGTTATAGTTTTGGAGAAAAATGTGTTCATTTCATGTATGCGCGAAATGCCTTAAAAATGGCTTTAAAATGGATTTGGAGCATGGAGACGATTATCTCGGGATTGCAAGATAACCAAACAAAACTTTTAGTGGATTTCTACTTATTTTATTAAATATCATCTCCACCAAACAGGACAAGCTTGCATCTGTTATAGTTTTGGAGAAAAATGTGTTCATTTCATGTATGCGCGAAATGCCTTAAAAATGGCTTAAAAATGGATTTGGAGCATGGAGACGATTATCTCGGGATTGCAAGATAACCAAACAAAACTTTTAGTGGATTTCTACTTATTTTATTAAATATCATCTCCACCAAACAGGACAAGCTTGCATGTGTTATAGTTTTGGAGAAAAATGTGTTCATTTCATGTATGCGCAAAATGCCTTTGAAATGGCTTTAAAATGGATTTGGAGCATGGAGACGATTATCTCGGGATTGCAAGATAACCAAACAAAACTTTTAGTGGATTTCTACTTATTTTATTAAATATCATCTCCACCAAACAGGACAAGCTTGCATCTGTTATAGTTTTGGAGAAAAATGTGTTCATTTCATGTATGCGCGAAATGCCTTAAAAATGGCTTTAAAATGGATTTGGAGCATGGAGACGATTATCTCGGGATTGCAAGATAACCAAACAAAACTTTTAGTGGATTTCTACTTATTTTATTAAATATCATCTCCACCAAACAGGACAAGCTTGCATCTGTTATAGTTTTGGAGAAAAATGTGTTCATTTCATGTATGCGCGAAATGCCTTAAAAATGGCTTTAAAATGGATTTGGAGCATGGAGACGATTATCTCGGGATTGCAAGATAACCAAACAAAACTTTTAGTGGATTTCTACTTATTTTATTAAATATCATCTCCACCAAACAGGACAAGCTTGCATCTGTTATAGTTTTGGAGAAAAATGTGTTCATTTCATGTATGCGCGAAATGCCTTAAAAATGGCTTTAAAATGGATTTGGAGCATGGAGACGATTATCTCGGGATTGCAAGATAACCAAACAAAACTTTTAGTGGATTTCTACTTATTTTATTAAATATCATCTCCACCAAACAGGACAAGCTTGCATGTGTTATAGTTTTGGAGAAAAATGTGTTCATTTCATGTATGCGCAAAATGCCTTTGAAATGGCTTTAAAATGGATTTGGAGCATGGAGACGATTATCTCAGGATGGCAATATAAACAAACGAAACTTTTAGTAGATTTCTACTTATTTTATTAAATATTATCTCCACCAAACAGGACAAGCTTGCATCTGTTATAGTTTTGGAGAAAAATGTGTTCATTTCATGTATGCGCGAAATGCCTTAAAAATGGCTTTAAAATGGATTTGGAGCATGGAGACGATTATCTCGGGATTGCAAGATAACCAAACAAAACTTTTAGTGGATTTCTACTTATTTTATTAAATATCATCTCCACCAAACAGGACAAGCTTGCATCTGTTATAGTTTTGGAGAAAAATGTGTTCATTTCATGTATGCGCGAAATGCCTTAAAAATGGCTTTAAAATGGATTTGGAGCATGGAGACGATTATCTCGGGATTGCAAGATAACCAAACAAAACTTTTAGTGGATTTCTACTTATTTTATTAAATATCATCTCCACCAAACAGGACAAGCTTGCATGTGTTATAGTTTTGGAGAAAAATGTGTTCATTTCATGTATGCGCAAAATGCCCTTGAAATGGCTTTAAAATGGATTTGGAGCATGGAGACGATTATCTCAGGATGGCAATATAAACAAACGAAACTTTTAGTAGATTTCTACTTATTTTATTAAATATTATCTCCACCAAACAGGACAAGCTTGCATCTGTTATAGTTTTGGAGAAAAATGTGTTCATTTCATGTATGCGCGAAATGCCTTAAAAATGGCTTTAAAATGGATTTGGAGCATGGAGACGATTATCTCGGGATTGCAAGATAACCAAACAAAACTTTTAGTGGATTTCTACTTATTTTATTAAATATCATCTCCACCAAACAGGACAAGCTTGCATCTGTTATAGTTTTGGAGAAAAATGTGTTCATTTCATGTATGCGCGAAATGCCTTAAAAATGGCTTTAAAATGGATTTGGAGCATGGAGACGATTATCTCGGGATTGCAAGATAACCAAACAAAACTTTTAGTGGATTTCTACTTATTTTATTAAATATCATCTCCACCAAACAGGACAAGCTTGCATCTGTTATAGTTTTGGAGAAAAATGTGTTCATTTCATGTATGCGCGAAATGCCTTAAAAATGGCTTTAAAATGGATTTGGAGCATGGAGACGATTATCTCGGGATTGCAAGATAACCAAACAAAACTTTTAGTGGATTTCTACTTATTTTATTAAATATCATCTCCACCAAACAGGACAAGCTTGCATCTGTTATAGTTTTGGAGAAAAATGTGTTCATTTCATGTATGCGCGAAATGCCTTAAAAATGGCTTTAAAATAGATTTGGTGCATGGAGACGATTATCTCGGGATTGCAAGATAACCAAACAAAACTTTTAGTGGATTTCTACTTATTTTATTAAATATCATCTCCACCAAACAGGACAAGCTTGCATGTGTTATAGTTTTGGAGAAAAATGTGTTCATTTCATGTATGCGCAAAATGCCTTTGAAATGGCTTTAAAATGGATTTGGAGCATGGAGACGATTATCTCAGGATGGCAATATAAACAAACGAAACTTTTAGTAGATTTCTACTTATTTTATTAAATATTATCTCCACCAAACAGGACAAGCTTGCATCTGTTATAGTTTTGGAGAAAAATGTGTTCATTTCATGTATGCGCGAAATGCCTTAAAAATGGCTTTAAAATGGATTTGGAGCATGGAGACGATTATCTCAGGATTGCAAGATAACCAAACAAAACTTTTAGTGGATTTCTACTTATTTTATTAAATATCATCTCCACCAAACAGGACAAGCTTGCATCTGTTATAGTTTTGGAGAAAAATGTGTTCATTTCATGTATGCGCGAAATGCCTTAAAAATGGCTTTAAAATGGATTTGGAGCATGGAGACGATTATCTCGGGATTGCAAGATAACCAAACAAAACTTTTAGTGGATTTCTACTTATTTTATTAAATATCATCTCCACCAAACAGGACAAACTTGCATGTGTTATAGTTTTGGAGAAAAATGTGTTCATTTCATGTATGCGCAAAATGCCTTTGAAATGGCTTTAAAATGGATTTGGAGCATGGAGACGATTATCTCAGGATGGCAATATAAACAAACGAAACTTTTAGTAGATTTCTACTTATTTTATTAAATATTATCTCCACCAAACAGAACAAGCTTGCATCTGTTATAGTTTTGGAGAAAAATGTGTTCATTTCATGTATGCGCGAAATGCCTTAAAAATGGCTTTAAAATGGATTTGGAGCATGGAGACGATTATCTCGGGATTGCAAGATAACCAAACAAAACTTTTAGTGGATTTCTACTTATTTTATTAAATATCATCTCCACCAAACAGGACAAGCTTGCATCTGTTATAGTTTTGGAGAAAAATGTGTTCATTTTATGTATGCGCGAAATGCCTTAAAAATGGCTTTAAAATGGATTTGGAGCGTGGAGACGATTATCTCGGGATTGCAAGATAACCAAACAAAACTTTTAGTGGATTTCTACTTATTTTATTAAATATCATCTCCACCAAACAGGACAAGCTTGCATGTGTTATAGTTTTGGAGAAAAATGTGTTCATTTCATGTATGCGCAAAATGCCTTTGAAATGGCTTTAAAATGGATTTGGAGCATGGAGACGATTATCTCAGGATGGCAATATAAACAAACGAAACTTTTAGTAGATTTCTACTTATTTTATTAAATATTATCTCCACCAAACAGGACAAGCTTGCATCTGTTATAGTTTTGGAGAAAAATGTGTTCATTTCATGTATGCGCGAAATGCCTTAAAAATGGCTTTAAAATGGATTTGGAGCATGGAGACGATTATCTCGGGATTGCAAGATAACCAAACAAAACTTTTAGTGGATTTCTACTTATTTTATTAAATATCATCTCCACCAAACAGGACAAGCTTGCATCTGTTATAGTTTTGGAGAAAAATGTGTTCATTTCATGTATGCGCGAAATGCCTTAAAAATGGCTTTAAAATGGATTTGGAGCATGGAGACGATTATCTCGGGATTGCAAGATAACCAAACAAAACTTTTAGTGGATTTCTACTTATTTTATTAAATATCATCTCCACCAAACAGGACAAGCTTGCATGTGTTATAGTTTTGGAGAAAAATGTGTTCATTTCATGTATGCGCAAAATGCCTTTGAAATGGCTTTAAAATGGATTTGGAGCATGGAGACGATTATCTCAGGATGGCAATATAAACAAACGAAACTTTTAGTAGATTTCTACTTATTTTATTAAATATTATCTCCACCAAACAGGACAAGCTTGCATCTGTTATAGTTTTGGAGAAAAATGTGTTCATTTCATGTATGCGCGAAATGCCTTAAAATGGCTTTAAAATGGAT
Organism: Anomaloglossus baeobatrachus; assembly: GCF_048569485.1. Classification (NCBI taxonomy): domain Eukaryota; kingdom Metazoa; phylum Chordata; class Amphibia; order Anura; family Aromobatidae; genus Anomaloglossus; species Anomaloglossus baeobatrachus. Next base: position 26,752 of record NW_027444956.1, read on the forward strand.
TTGGAGCATGGAGACGATTATCTCGGGATTGCAAGATAACCAAACAAAACTTTTAGTGGATTTCTACTTATTTTATTAAATATCATCTCCGCCAAACAGGACAAGCTTGCATCTGTTATAGTTTTGGAGAAAAATGTGTTCATTTCATGTATGCGCGAAATGCCTTAAAAATGGCTTTAAAATGGATTTGGAGCATGGAGACGATTATCTCGGGATTGCAAGATAACCAAACAAAACTTTTAGTGGATTTCTACTTATTTTATTAAATATCATCTCCACCAAACAGGACAAGCTTGCATCTGTTATAGTTTTGGAGAAAAATGTGTTCATTTCATGTATGCGCGAAATGCCTTAAAAATGGCTTTAAAATGGATTTGGAGCATGGAGACGATTATCTCGGGATTGCAAGATAACCAAACAAAACTTTTAGTGGATTTCTACTTATTTTATTAAATATCATCTCCACCAAACAGGACAAGCTTGCATGTGTTATAGTTTTGGAGAAAAATGTGTTCATTTCATGTATGCGCAAAATGCCTTTGAAATGGCTTTAAAATGGATTTGGAGCATGGAGACGATTATCTCGGGATTGCAAGATAACCAAACAAAACTTTTAGTGGATTTCTACTTATTTTATTAAATATCATCTCCACCAAACAGGACAAGCTTGCATGTGTTATAGTTTTGGAGAAAAATGTGTTCATTTCATGTATGCGCAAAATGCCTTTGAAATGGCTTTAAAATGGATTTGGAGCATGGAGACGATTATCTCAGGATGGCAATATAAACAAACGAAACTTTTAGTAGATTTCTACTTATTTTATTAAATATTATCTCCACCAAACAGGACAAGCTTGCATCTGTTATAGTTTTGGAGAAAAATGTGTTCATTTCATGTATGCGCGAAATGCCTTAAAAATGGCTTTAAAATGGATTTGGAGCATGGAGACGATTATCTCGGGATTGCAAGATAACCAAACAAAACTTTTAGTGGATTTCTACTTATTTTATTAAATATCATCTCCACCAAACAGGACAAGCTTGCATCTGTTATAGTTTTGGAGAAAAATGTGTTCATTTCATGTATGCGCGAAATGCCTTAAAAATGGCTTTAAAATGGATTTGGAGCATGGAGACGATTATCTCGGGATTGCAAGATAACCAAACAAAACTTTTAGTGGATTTCTACTTATTTTATTAAATATCATCTCCACCAAACAGGACAAGCTTGCATGTGTTATAGTTTTGGAGAAAAATGTGTTCATTTCATGTATGCGCAAAATGCCTTTGAAATGGCTTTAAAATGGATTTGGAGCATGGAGACGATTATCTCAGGATGGCAATATAAACAAACGAAACTTTTAGTAGATTTCTACTTATTTTATTAAATATTATCTCCACCAAACAGGACAAGCTTGCATCTGTTATAGTTTTGGAGAAAAATGTGTTCATTTCATGTATGCGCGAAATGCCTTAAAAATGGCTTTAAAATGGATTTGGAGCATGGAGACGATTATCTCAGGATTGCAAGATAACCAAACAAAACTTTTAGTGGATTTCTACTTATTTTATTAAATATCATCTCCACCAAACAGGACAAGCTTGCATCTGTTATAGTTTTGGAGAAAAATGTGTTCATTTCATGTATGCGCGAAATGCCTTAAAAATGGCTTTAAAATGGATTTGGAGCATGGAGACGATTATCTCGGGATTGCAAGATAACCAAACAAAACTTTTAGTGGATTTCTACTTATTTTATTAAATATCATCTCCACCAAACAGGACAAGCTTGCATCTGTTATAGTTTTGGAGAAAAATGTGTTCATTTCATGTATGCGCGAAATGCCTTAAAAATGGCTTTAAAATGGATTTGGAGCATGGAGACGATTATCTCGGGATTGCAAGATAACCAAACAAAACTTTTAGTGGATTTCTACTTATTTTATTAAATATCATCTCCACCAAACAGGACAAGCTTGCATCTGTTATAGTTTTGGAGAAAAATGTGTTCATTTCATGTATGCGCGAAATGCCTTAAAAATGGCTTTAAAATGGATTTGGAGCATGGAGACGATTATCTCGGGATTGCAAGATAACCAAACAAAACTTTTAGTGGATTTCTACTTATTTTATTAAATATCATCTCCACCAAACAGGACAAGCTTGCATGTGTTATAGTTTTGGAGAAAAATGTGTTCATTTCATGTATGCGCAAAATGCCTTTGAAATGGCTTTAAAATGGATTTGGAGCATGGAGACGATTATCTCAGGATGGCAATATAAACAAACGAAACTTTTAGTAGATTTCTAATTATTTTATTAAATATTATCTCCACCAAACAGGACAAGCTTGCATCTGTTATAGTTTTGGAGAAAAATGTGTTCATTTCATGTATGCGCGAAATGCCTTAAAAATGGCTTTAAAATGGATTTGGAGCATGGAGACGATTATCTCGGGATTGCAAGATAACCAAACAAAACTTTTAGTGGATTTCTACTTATTTTATTAAATATCATCTCCGCCAAACAGGACAAGCTTGCATCTGTTATAGTTTTGGAGAAAAATGTGTTCATTTCATGTATGCGCGAAATGCCTTAAAAATGGCTTTAAAATGGATTTGGAGCATGGAGACGATTATCTCGGGATTGCAATATAACCAAACAAAACTTTTAGTGGATTTCTACTTATTTTATTAAATATCATCTCCACCAAACAGGACAAGCTTGCATCTGTTATAGTTTTGGAGAAAAATGTGTTCATTTCATGTATGCGCGAAATGCCTTAAAAATGGCTTTAAAATGGATTTGGAGCATGGAGACGATTATCTCGGGATTGCAAGATAACCAAACAAAACTTTTAGTGGATTTCTACTTATTTTATTAAATATCATCTCCACCAAATAGGACAAGCTTGCATCTGTTATAGTTTTGGAGAAAAATGTGTTCATTTCATGTATGCGCGAAATGCCTTAAAAATGGCTTTAAAATGGATTTGGAGCATGGAGACGATTATCTCGGGATTGCAAGATAACCAAACAAAACTTTTAGTGGATTTCTACTTATTTTATTAAATATCATCTCCACCAAACAGGACAAGCTTGCATCTGTTATAGTTTTGGAGAAAAATGTGTTCATTTCATGTATGCGCGAAATGCCTTAAAAATGGCTTTAAAATGGATTTGGAGCATGGAGACGATTATCTCGGGATTGCAAGATAACCAAACAAAACTTTTAGTGGATTTCTACTTATTTTATTAAATATCATCTCCACCAAACAGGACAAGCTTGCATCTGTTATAGTTTTGGAGAAAAATGTGTTCATTTCATGTATGCGCGAAATGCCTTAAAAATGGCTTTAAAATGGATTTGGAGCATGGAGACGATTATCTCGGGATTGCAAGATAACCAAACAAAACTTTTAGTGGATTTCTACTTATTTTATTAAATATCATCTCCACCAAACAGGACAAGCTTGCATGTGTTATAGTTTTGGAGAAAAATGTGTTCATTTCATGTATGCGCAAAATGCCCTTGAAATGGCTTTAAAATGGATTTGGAGCATGGAGACGATTATCTCAGGATGGCAATATAAACAAACGAAACTTTTAGTAGATTTCTACTTATTTTATTAAATATTATCTCCACCAAACAGGACAAGCTTGCATCTGTTATAGTTTTGGAGAAAAATGTGTTCATTTCATGTATGCGCGAAATGCCTTAAAAATGGCTTTAAAATGGATTTGGAGCATGGAGACGATTATCTCGGGATTGCAAGATAACCAAACAAAACTTTTAGTGGATTTCTACTTATTTTATTAAATATCATCTCCACCAAACAGGACAAGCTTGCATCTGTTATAGTTTTGGAGAAAAATGTGTTCATTTCATGTATGCGCGAAATGCCTTAAAAATGACTTTAAAATGGATTTGGAGCATGGAGATGATTATCTCGGGATTGCAAGATAACCAACAAAACGTTTAGTGGATTTCTACTTATTTTATTAAATATCATCTCCACCAAACAGGACAAGCTTGCATCTGTTATAGTTTTGGAGAAAAATGTGTTCATTTCATGTATGCGCGAAATGCCTTAAAAATGGCTTTAAAATGGATTTGGAGCATGGAGACGATTATCTCGGGATTGCAAGATAACCAAACAAAACTTTTAGTGGATTTCTACTTATTTTATTAAATATCATCTCCACCAAATAGGACAAGCTTGCATCTGTTATAGTTTTGGAGAAAAATGTGTTCATTTCATGTATGCGCGAAATGCCTTAAAAATGGCTTTAAAATGGATTTGGAGCATGGAGACGATTATCTCGGGATTGCAAGATAACCAAACAAAACTTTTAGTGGATTTCTACTTATTTTATTAAATATCATCTCCACCAAACAGGACAAGCTTGCATCTGTTATAGTTTTGGAGAAAAATGTGTTCATTTCATGTATGCGCGAAATGCCTTAAAAATGGCTTTAAAATGGATTTGGAGCATGGAGACGATTATCTCGGGATTGCAAGATAACCAAACAAAACTTTTAGTGGATTTCTACTTATTTTATTAAATATCATCTCCACCAAACAGGACAAGCTTGCATCTGTTATAGTTTTGGAGAAAAATGTGTTCATTTCATGTATGCGCGAAATGCCTTAAAAATGGCTTTAAAATGGATTTGGAGCATGGAGACGATTATCTCGGGATTGCAAGATAACCAAACAAAACTTTTAGTGGATTTCTACTTATTTTATTAAATATCATCTCCACCAAACAGGACAAGCTTGCATGTGTTATAGTTTTGGAGAAAAATGTGTTCATTTCATGTATGCGCAAAATGCCCTTGAAATGGCTTTAAAATGGATTTGGAGCATGGAGACGATTATCTCAGGATGGCAATATAAACAAACGAAACTTTTAGTAGATTTCTACTTATTTTATTAAATATTATCTCCACCAAACAGGACAAGCTTGCATCTGTTATAGTTTTGGAGAAAAATGTGTTCATTTCATGTATGCGCGAAATGCCTTAAAAATGGCTTTAAAATGGATTTGGAGCATGGAGACGATTATCTCGGGATTGCAAGATAACCAAACAAAACTTTTAGTGGATTTCTACTTATTTTATTAAATATCATCTCCACCAAACAGGACAAGCTTGCATCTGTTATAGTTTTGGAGAAAAATGTGTTCATTTCATGTATGCGCGAAATGCCTTAAAAATGACTTTAAAATGGATTTGGAGCATGGAGATGATTATCTCGGGATTGCAAGATAACCAACAAAACTTTTAGTGGATTTCTACTTATTTTATTAAATATCATCTCCACCAAACAGGACAAGCTTGCATCTGTTATAGTTTTGGAGAAAAATGTGTTCATTTCATGTATGCGCGAAATGCCTTAAAAATGGCTTTAAAATGGATTTGGAGCATGGAGACGATTATCTCGGGATTGCAAGATAACCAAACAAAACTTTTAGTGGATTTCTACTTATTTTATTAAATATCATCTCCACCAAACAGGACAAGCTTGCATCTGTTATAGTTTTGGAGAAAAATGTGTTCATTTTATGTATGCGCGAAATGCCTTAAAAATGGCTTTAAAATGGATTTGGAGCATGGAGACGATTATCTCGGGATTGCAAGATAACCAAACAAAACTTTTAGTGGATTTCTACTTATATTATTAAATATCATCTCCACCAAACAGTACAAGCTTGCATGTGTTATAGTTTTGGAGAAAAATGTGTTCATTTCATGTATGCGCAAAATGCCTTTGAAATGGCTTTAAAATGGATTTGGAGCATGGAGACGATTATCTCAGGATGGCAATATAAACAAACGAAACTTTTAGTAGATTTCTACTTATTTTATTAAATATTATCTCCACCAAACAGGACAAGCTTGCATCTGTTATAGTTTTGGAGAAAAATGTGTTCATTTCATGTATGCGCGAAATGCCTTAAAAATGGCTTTAAAATGGATTTGGAGCATGGAGACGATTATCTCGGGATTGCAAGATAACCAAACAAAACTTTTAGTGGATTTCTACTTATTTTATTAAATATCATCTCCACCAAACAGGACAAGCTTGCATCTGTTATAGTTTTGGAGAAAAATGTGTTCATTTCATGTATGCGCGAAATGCCTTAAAAATGGCTTTAAAATGGATTTGGAGCATGGAGACGATTATCTCGGGATTGCAAGATAACCAAACAAAACTTTTAGTGGATTTCTACTTATTTTATTAAATATCATCTCCACCAAACAGGACAAGCTTGCATCTGTTATAGTTTTGGAGAAAAATGTGTTCATTTCATGTATGCGCGAAATGCCTTAAAAATGGCTTTAAAATAGATTTGGTGCATGGAGACGATTATCTCGGGATTGCAAGATAACCAAACAAAACTTTTAGTGGATTTCTACTTATTTTATTAAATATCATCTCCACCAAACAGGACAAGCTTGCATGTGTTATAGTTTTGGAGAAAAATGTGTTCATTTCATGTATGCGCAAAATGCCTTTGAAATGGCTTTAAAATGGATTTGGAGCATGGAGACGATTATCTCAGGATGGCAATATAAACAAACGAAACTTTTAGTAGATTTCTACTTATTTTATTAAATATTATCTCCACCAAACAGGACAAGCTTGCATCTGTTATAGTTTTGGAGAAAAATGTGTTCATTTCATGTATGCGCGAAATGCCTTAAAAATGGCTTTAAAATGGATTTGGAGCATGGAGACGATTATCTCAGGATTGCAAGATAACCAAACAAAACTTTTAGTGGATTTCTACTTATTTTATTAAATATCATCTCCACCAAACAGGACAAGCTTGCATCTGTTATAGTTTTGGAGAAAAATGTGTTCATTTCATGTATGCGCGAAATGCCTTAAAAATGGCTTTAAAATGGATTTGGAGCATGGAGACGATTATCTCGGGATTGCAAGATAACCAAACAAAACTTTTAGTGGATTTCTACTTATTTTATTAAATATCATCTCCACCAAACAGGACAAACTTGCATGTGTTATAGTTTTGGAGAAAAATGTGTTCATTTCATGTATGCGCAAAATGCCTTTGAAATGGCTTTAAAATGGATTTGGAGCATGGAGACGATTATCTCAGGATGGCAATATAAACAAACGAAACTTTTAGTAGATTTCTACTTATTTTATTAAATATTATCTCCACCAAACAGAACAAGCTTGCATCTGTTATAGTTTTGGAGAAAAATGTGTTCATTTCATGTATGCGCGAAATGCCTTAAAAATGGCTTTAAAATGGATTTGGAGCATGGAGACGATTATCTCGGGATTGCAAGATAACCAAACAAAACTTTTAGTGGATTTCTACTTATTTTATTAAATATCATCTCCACCAAACAGGACAAGCTTGCATCTGTTATAGTTTTGGAGAAAAATGTGTTCATTTCATGTATGCGCGAAATGCCTTAAAAATGGCTTTAAAATGGATTTGGAGCATGGAGACGATTATCTCGGGATTGCAAGATAACCAAACAAAACTTTTAGTGGATTTCTACTTATTTTATTAAATATCATCTCCACCAAACAGGACAAACTTGCATGTGTTATAGTTTTGGAGAAAAATGTGTTCATTTCATGTATGCGCAAAATGCCTTTGAAATGGCTTTAAAATGGATTTGGAGCATGGAGACGATTATCTCAGGATGGCAATATAAACAAACGAAACTTTTAGTAGATTTCTACTTATTTTATTAAATATTATCTCCACCAAACAGAACAAGCTTGCATCTGTTATAGTTTTGGAGAAAAATGTGTTCATTTCATGTATGCGCGAAATGCCTTAAAAATGGCTTTAAAATGGATTTGGAGCATGGAGACGATTATCTCGGGATTGCAAGATAACCAAACAAAACTTTTAGTGGATTTCTACTTATTTTATTAAATATCATCTCCACCAAACAGGACAAGCTTGCATCTGTTATAGTTTTGGAGAAAAATGTGTTCATTTTATGTATGCGCGAAATGCCTTAAAAATGGCTTTAAAATGGATTTGGAGCGTGGAGACGATTATCTCGGGATTGCAAGATAACCAAACAAAACTTTTAGTGGATTTCTACTTATTTTATTAAATATCATCTCCACCAAACAGGACAAGCTTGCATGTGTTATAGTTTTGGAGAAAAATGTGTTCATTTCATGTATGCGCAAAATGCCTTTGAAATGGCTTTAAAATGGATTTGGAGCATGGAGACGATTATCTCAGGATGGCAATATAAACAAACGAAACTTTTAGTAGATTTCTACTTATTTTATTAAATATTATCTCCACCAAACAGGACAAGCTTGCATCTGTTATAGTTTTGGAGAAAAATGTGTTCATTTCATGTATGCGCGAAATGCCTTAAAAATGGCTTTAAAATGGATTTGGAGCATGGAGACGATTATCTCGGGATTGCAAGATAACCAAACAAAACTTTTAGTGGATTTCTACTTATTTTATTAAATATCATCTCCACCAAACAGGACAAGCTTGCATCTGTTATAGTTTTGGAGAAAAATGTGTTCATTTCATGTATGCGCGAAATGCCTTAAAAATGGCTTTAAAATGGATTTGGAGCATGGAGACGATTATCTCGGGATTGCAAGATAACCAAACAAAACTTTTAGTGGATTTCTACTTATTTTATTAAATATCATCTCCACCAAACAGGACAAGCTTGCATGTGTTATAGTTTTGGAGAAAAATGTGTTCATTTCATGTATGCGCAAAATGCCTTTGAAATGGCTTTAAAATGGATTTGGAGCATGGAGACGATTATCTCAGGATGGCAATATAAACAAACGAAACTTTTAGTAGATTTCTACTTATTTTATTAAATATTATCTCCACCAAACAGGACAAGCTTGCATCTGTTATAGTTTTGGAGAAAAATGTGTTCATTTCATGTATGCGCGAAATGCCTTAAAATGGCTTTAAAATGGATTTGGAGCATGGAGACGATTATCTCGGGATTGCAAGATAACCAAACAAAACTTTTAGTGGATTTCTACTTATTTTATTAAATATCATCTCCGCCAAACAGGACAAGCTTGCATCTGTTATAGTTTTGGAGAAAAATGTGTTCATTTCATGTATGCGCGAAATGCCTTAAAAATGGCTTTAAAATGGATTTGGAGCATGGAGACGATTATCTCGGGATTGCAAGATAACCAAACAAAACTTTTAGTGGATTTCTACTTATTTTATTAAATATCATCTCCACCAAACAGGACAAACTTGCATGTGTTATAGTTTTGGAGAAAAATGTGTTCATTTCATGTATGCGCAAAATGCCTTTGAAATGGCTTTAAAATGGATTTGGAGCATGGAGACGATTATCTCAGGATGGCAATATAAACAAACGAAACTTTTAGTAGATTTCTACTTATTTTATTAAATATTATCTCCACCAAACAGAACAAGCTTGCATCTGTTATAGTTTTGGAGAAAAATGTGTTCATTTCATGTATGCGCGAAATGCCTTAAAAATGGCTTTAAAATGGATTTGGAGCATGGAGACGATTATCTCGGGATTGCAAGATAACCAAACAAAACTTTTAGTGGATTTCTACTTATTTTATTAAATATCATCTCCACCAAACAGGACAAGCTTGCATCTGTTATAGTTTTGGAGAAAAATGTGTTCATTTCATGTATGCGCGAAATGCCTTAAAAATGGCTTTAAAATGGATTTGGAGCATGGAGACGATTATCTCGGGATTGCAAGATAACCAAACAAAACTTTTAGTGGATTTCTACTTATTTTATTAAATATCATCTCCACCAAACAGGACAAACTTGCATGTGTTATAGTTTTGGAGAAAAATGTGTTCATTTCATGTATGCGCAAAATGCCTTTGAAATGGCTTTAAAATGGATTTGGAGCATGGAGACGATTATCTCAGGATGGCAATATAAACAAACGAAACTTTTAGTAGATTTCTACTTATTTTATTAAATATTATCTCCACCAAACAGAACAAGCTTGCATCTGTTATAGTTTTGGAGAAAAATGTGTTCATTTCATGTATGCGCGAAATGCCTTAAAAATGGCTTTAAAATGGATTTGGAGCATGGAGACGATTATCTCGGGATTGCAAGATAACCAAACAAAACTTTTAGTGGATTTCTACTTATTTTATTAAATATCATCTCCACCAAACAGGACAAGCTTGCATCTGTTATAGTTTTGGAGAAAAATGTGTTCATTTTATGTATGCGCGAAATGCCTTAAAAATGGCTTTAAAATGGATTTGGAGCGTGGAGACGATTATCTCGGGATTGCAAGATAACCAAACAAAACTTTTAGTGGATTTCTACTTATTTTATTAAATATCATCTCCACCAAACAGGACAAGCTTGCATGTGTTATAGTTTTGGAGAAAAATGTGTTCATTTCATGTATGCGCAAAATGCCTTTGAAATGGCTTTAAAATGGATTTGGAGCATGGAGACGATTATCTCAGGATGGCAATATAAACAAACGAAACTTTTAGTAGATTTCTACTTATTTTATTAAATATTATCTCCACCAAACAGGACAAGCTTGCATCTGTTATAGTTTTGGAGAAAAATGTGTTCATTTCATGTATGCGCGAAATGCCTTAAAAATGGCTTTAAAATGGATTTGGAGCATGGAGACGATTATCTCGGGATTGCAAGATAACCAAACAAAACTTTTAGTGGATTTCTACTTATTTTATTAAATATCATCTCCACCAAACAGGACAAGCTTGCATCTGTTATAGTTTTGGAGAAAAATGTGTTCATTTCATGTATGCGCGAAATGCCTTAAAAATGGCTTTAAAATGGATTTGGAGCATGGAGACGATTATCTCGGGATTGCAAGATAACCAAACAAAACTTTTAGTGGATTTCTACTTATTTTATTAAATATCATCTCCACCAAACAGGACAAGCTTGCATGTGTTATAGTTTTGGAGAAAAATGTGTTCATTTCATGTATGCGCAAAATGCCTTTGAAATGGCTTTAAAATGGATTTGGAGCATGGAGACGATTATCTCAGGATGGCAATATAAACAAACGAAACTTTTAGTAGATTTCTACTTATTTTATTAAATATTATCTCCACCAAACAGGACAAGCTTGCATCTGTTATAGTTTTGGAGAAAAATGTGTTCATTTCATGTATGCGCGAAATGCCTTAAAATGGCTTTAAAATGGATTTGGAGCATGGAGACGATTATCTCGGGATTGCAAGATAACCAAACAAAACTTTTAGTGGATTTCTACTTATTTTATTAAATATCATCTCCGCCAAACAGGACAAGCTTGCATCTGTTATAGTTTTGGAGAAAAATGTGTTCATTTCATGTATGCGCGAAATGCCTTAAAAATGGCTTTAAAATGGATTTGGAGCATGGAGACGATTATCTCGGGATTGCAAGATAACCAAACAAAACTTTTAGTGGATTTCTACTTATTTTATTAAATATCATCTCCACCAAACAGGACAAGCTTGCATCTGTTATAGTTTTGGAGAAAAATGTGTTCATTTCATGTATGCGCGAAATGCCTTAAAAATGGCTTTAAAATGGATTTGGAGCATGGAGACGATTATCTCGGGATTGCAAGATAACCAAACAAAACTTTTAGTGGATTTCTACTTATTTTATTAAATATCATCTCCACCAAACAGGACAAGCTTGCATCTGTTATAGTTTTGGAGAAAAATGTGTTCATTTCATGTATGCGCGAAATGCCTTAAAAATGGCTTTAAAATGGATTTGGAGCATGGAGACGATTATCTCGGGATTGCAAGATAACCAAACAAAACTTTTAGTGGATTTCTACTTATTTTATTAAATATCATCTCCACCAAACAGGACAAGCTTGCATGTGTTATAGTTTTGGAGAAAAATGTGTTCATTTCATGTATGCGCAAAATGCCTTTGAAATGGCTTTAAAATGGATTTGGAGCATGGAGACGATTATCTCGGGATTGCAAGATAACCAAACAAAACTTTTAGTGGATTTCTACTTATTTTATTAAATATCATCTCCACCAAACAGGACAAGCTTGCATGTGTTATAGTTTTGGAGAAAAATGTGTTCATTTCATGTATGCGCAAAATGCCTTTGAAATGGCTTTAAAATGGATTTGGAGCATGGAGACGATTATCTCAGGATGGCAATATAAACAAACGAAACTTTTAGTAGATTTCTACTTATTTTATTAAATATTATCTCCACCAAACAGGACAAGCTTGCATCTGTTATAGTTTTGGAGAAAAATGTGTTCATTTCATGTATGCGCGAAATGCCTTAAAAATGGCTTTAAAATGGATTTGGAGCATGGAGACGATTATCTCGGGATTGCAAGATAACCAAACAAAACTTTTAGTGGATTTCTACTTATTTTATTAAATATCATCTCCACCAAACAGGACAAGCTTGCATCTGTTATAGTTTTGGAGAAAAATGTGTTCATTTCATGTATGCGCGAAATGCCTTAAAAATGGCTTTAAAATGGATTTGGAGCATGGAGACGATTATCTCGGGATTGCAAGATAACCAAACAAAACTTTTAGTGGATTTCTACTTATTTTATTAAATATCATCTCCACCAAACAGGACAAGCTTGCATGTGTTATAGTTTTGGAGAAAAATGTGTTCATTTCATGTATGCGCAAAATGCCTTTGAAATGGCTTTAAAATGGATTTGGAGCATGGAGACGATTATCTCAGGATGGCAATATAAACAAACGAAACTTTTAGTAGATTTCTACTTATTTTATTAAATATTATCTCCACCAAACAGGACAAGCTTGCATCTGTTATAGTTTTGGAGAAAAATGTGTTCATTTCATGTATGCGCGAAATGCCTTAAAAATGGCTTTAAAATGGATTTGGAGCATGGAGACGATTATCTCAGGATTGCAAGATAACCAAACAAAACTTTTAGTGGATTTCTACTTATTTTATTAAATATCATCTCCACCAAACAGGACAAGCTTGCATCTGTTATAGTTTTGGAGAAAAATGTGTTCATTTCATGTATGCGCGAAATGCCTTAAAAATGGCTTTAAAATGGATTTGGAGCATGGAGACGATTATCTCGGGATTGCAAGATAACCAAACAAAACTTTTAGTGGATTTCTACTTATTTTATTAAATATCATCTCCACCAAACAGGACAAGCTTGCATCTGTTATAGTTTTGGAGAAAAATGTGTTCATTTCATGTATGCGCGAAATGCCTTAAAAATGGCTTTAAAATGGATTTGGAGCATGGAGACGATTATCTCGGGATTGCAAGATAACCAAACAAAACTTTTAGTGGATTTCTACTTATTTTATTAAATATCATCTCCACCAAACAGGACAAGCTTGCATCTGTTATAGTTTTGGAGAAAAATGTGTTCATTTCATGTATGCGCGAAATGCCTTAAAAATGGCTTTAAAATGGATTTGGAGCATGGAGACGATTATCTCGGGATTGCAAGATAACCAAACAAAACTTTTAGTGGATTTCTACTTATTTTATTAAATATCATCTCCACCAAACAGGACAAGCTTGCATGTGTTATAGTTTTGGAGAAAAATGTGTTCATTTCATGTATGCGCAAAATGCCTTTGAAATGGCTTTAAAATGGATTTGGAGCATGGAGACGATTATCTCAGGATGGCAATATAAACAAACGAAACTTTTAGTAGATTTCTACTTATTTTATTAAATATTATCTCCACCAAACAGGACAAGCTTGCATCTGTTATAGTTTTGGAGAAAAATGTGTTCATTTCATGTATGCGCGAAATGCCTTAAAAATGGCTTTAAAATGGATTTGGAGCATGGAGACGATTATCTCGGGATTGCAAGATAACCAAACAAAACTTTTAGTGGATTTCTACTTATTTTATTAAATATCATCTCCGCCAAACAGGACAAGCTTGCATCTGTTATAGTTTTGGAGAAAAATGTGTTCATTTCATGTATGCGCGAAATGCCTTAAAAATGGCTTTAAAATGGATTTGGAGCATGGAGACGATTATCTCGGGATTGCAATATAACCAAACAAAACTTTTAGTGGATTTCTACTTATTTTATTAAATATCATCTCCACCAAACAGGACAATCTTGCATCTGTTATAGTTTTGGAGAAAAATGTGTTCATTTCATGTATGCGCGAAATGCCTTAAAAATGGCTTTAAAATGGATTTGGAGCATGGAGACGATTATCTCGGGATTGCAAGATAACCAAACAAAACTTTTAGTGGATTTCTACTTATTTTATTAAATATCATCTCCACCAAATAGGACAAGCTTGCATCTGTTATAGTTTTGGAGAAAAATGTGTTCATTTCATGTATGCGCGAAATGCCTTAAAAATGGCTTTAAAATGGATTTGGAGCATGGAGACGATTATCTCGGGATTGCAAGATAACCAAACAAAACTTTTAGTGGATTTCTACTTATTTTATTAAATATCATCTCCACCAAACAGGACAAGCTTGCATGTGTTATAGTTTTGGAGAAAAATGTGTTCATTTCATGTATGCGCAAAATGCCTTTGAAATGGCTTTAAAATGGATTTGGAGCATGGAGACGATTATCTCAGGATGGCAATATAAACAAACGAAACTTTTAGTAGATTTCTACTTATTTTATTAAATATTATCTCCACCAAACAGGACAAGCTTGCATCTGTTATAGTTTTGGAGAAAAATGTGTTCATTTCATGTATGCGCGAAATGCCTTAAAAATGGCTTTAAAATGGATTTGGAGCATGGAGACGATTATCTCGGGATTGCAAGATAACCAAACAAAACTTTTAGTGGATTTCTACTTATTTTATTAAATATCATCTCCGCCAAACAGGACAAGCTTGCATCTGTTATAGTTTTGGAGAAAAATGTGTTCATTTCATGTATGCGAGAAATGCCTTAAAAATGGCTTTAAAATGGATTTGGAGCATGGAGACGATTATCTCGGGATTGCAAGATAACCAAACAAAACTTTTAGTGGATTTCTACTTATTTTATTAAATATCATCTCCACCAAACAGGACAAGCTTGCATGTGTTATAGTTTTGGAGAAAAATGTGTTCATTTCATGTATGCGCAAAATGCCTTTGAAATGGCTTTAAAATGGATTTGGAGCATGGAGACGATTATCTCAGGATGGCAATATAAACAAACGAAACTTTTAGTAGATTTCTACTTATTTTATTAAATATTATCTCCACCAAACAGGACAAGCTTGCATCTGTTATAGTTTTGGAGAAAAATGTGTTCATTTCATGTATGCGCGAAATGCCTTAAAATGGCTTTAAAATGGATTTGGAGCATGGAGACGATTATCTCGGGATTGCAAGATAACCAAACAAAACTTTTAGTGGATTTCTACTTATTTTATTAAATATCATCTCCGCCAAACAGGACAAGCTTGCATCTGTTATAGTTTTGGAGAAAAATGTGTTCATTTCATGTATGCGCGAAATGCCTTAAAAATGGCTTTAAAATGGATTTGGAGCATGGAGACGATTATCTCGGGATTGCAAGATAACCAAACAAAACTTTTAGTGGATTTCTACTTATTTTATTAAATATCATCTCCACCAAACAGGACAAGCTTGCATCTGTTATAGTTTTGGAGAAAAATGTGTTCATTTCATGTATGCGCGAAATGCCTTAAAAATGGCTTTAAAATGGATTTGGAGCATGGAGACGATTATCTCGGGATTGCAAGATAACCAAACAAAACTTTTAGTGGATTTCTACTTATTTTATTAAATATCATCTCCACCAAACAGGACAAGCTTGCATCTGTTATAGTTTTGGAGAAAAATGTGTTCATTTCATGTATGCGCGAAATGCCTTAAAAATGGCTTTAAAATGGATTTGGAGCATGGAGACGATTATCTCGGGATTGCAAGATAACCAAACAAAACTTTTAGTGGATTTCTACTTATTTTATTAAATATCATCTCCACCAAACAGGACAAGCTTGCATGTGTTATAGTTTTGGAGAAAAATGTGTTCATTTCATGTATGCGCAAAATGCCTTTGAAATGGCTTTAAAATGGATTTGGAGCATGGAGACGATTATCTCGGGATTGCAAGATAACCAAACAAAACTTTTAGTGGATTTCTACTTATTTTATTAAATATCATCTCCACCAAACAGGACAAGCTTGCATGTGTTATAGTTTTGGAGAAAAATGTGTTCATTTCATGTATGCGCAAAATGCCTTTGAAATGGCTTTAAAATGGATTTGGAGCATGGAGACGATTATCTCAGGATGGCAATATAAACAAACGAAACTTTTAGTAGATTTCTACTTATTTTATTAAATATTATCTCCACCAAACAGGACAAGCTTGCATCTGTTATAGTTTTGGAGAAAAATGTGTTCATTTCATGTATGCGCGAAATGCCTTAAAAATGGCTTTAAAATGGATTTGGAGCATGGAGACGATTATCTCGGGATTGCAAGATAACCAAACAAAACTTTTAGTGGATTTCTACTTATTTTATTAAATATCATCTCCACCAAACAGGACAAGCTTGCATCTGTTATAGTTTTGGAGAAAAATGTGTTCATTTCATGTATGCGCGAAATGCCTTAAAAATGGCTTTAAAATGGATTTGGAGCATGGAGACGATTATCTCGGGATTGCAAGATAACCAAACAAAACTTTTAGTGGATTTCTACTTATTTTATTAAATATCATCTCCACCAAACAGGACAAGCTTGCATGTGTTATAGTTTTGGAGAAAAATGTGTTCATTTCATGTATGCGCAAAATGCCTTTGAAATGGCTTTAAAATGGATTTGGAGCATGGAGACGATTATCTCAGGATGGCAATATAAACAAACGAAACTTTTAGTAGATTTCTACTTATTTTATTAAATATTATCTCCACCAAACAGGACAAGCTTGCATCTGTTATAGTTTTGGAGAAAAATGTGTTCATTTCATGTATGCGCGAAATGCCTTAAAAATGGCTTTAAAATGGATTTGGAGCATGGAGACGATTATCTCAGGATTGCAAGATAACCAAACAAAACTTTTAGTGGATTTTTACTTATTTTATTAAATATCATCTCCACCAAACAGGACAAGCTTGCATCTGTTATTGTTTTGTAGAAAAATGTGTTCATTTCATGTATGCGCGAAATGCCTTAAAAATGGCTTTAAAATGGATTTGGAGCATGGAGACGATTATCTCGGGATTGCAAGATAACCAAACAAAACTTTTAGTGGATTTCTACTTATTTTATTAAATATCATCTCCACCAAACAGGACAAGCTTGCATCTGTTATAGTTTTGGAGAAAAATGTGTTCATTTCATGTATGCGCGAAATGCCTTAAAAATGGCTTTAAAATGGATTTGGAGCATGGAGACGATTATCTCGGGATTGCAAGATAACCAAACAAAACTTTTAGTGGATTTCTACTTATTTTATTAAATATCATCTCCACCAAACAGGACAAGCTTGCATCTGTTATAGTTTTGGAGAAAAATGTGTTCATTTCATGTATGCGCGAAATGCCTTAAAAATGGCTTTAAAATGGATTTGGAGCATGGAGACGATTATCTCGGGATTGCAAGATAACCAAACAAAACTTTTAGTGGATTTCTACTTATTTTATTAAATATCATCTCCACCAAACAGGACAAGCTTGCATGTGTTATAGTTTTGGAGAAAAATGTGTTCATTTCATGTATGCGCAAAATGCCTTTGAAATGGCTTTAAAATGGATTTGGAGCATGGAGACGATTATCTCAGGATGGCAATATAAACAAACGAAACTTTTAGTAGATTTCTACTTATTTTATTAAATATTATCTCCACCAAACAGGACAAGCTTGCATCTGTTATAGTTTTGGAGAAAAATGTGTTCATTTCATGTATGCGCGAAATGCCTTAAAAATGGCTTTAAAATGGATTTGGAGCATGGAGACGATTATCTCGGGATTGCAAGATAACCAAACAAAACTTTTAGTGGATTTCTACTTATTTTATTAAATATCATCTCCGCCAAACAGGACAAGCTTGCATCTGTTATAGTTTTGGAGAAAAATGTGTTCATTTCATGTATGCTCGAAATGCCTTAAAAATGGCTTTAAAATGGATTTGGAGCATGGAGACGATTATCTCGGGATTGCAATATAACCAAACAAAACTTTTAGTGGATTTCTACTTATTTTATTAAATATCATCTCCACCAAACAGGACAAGCTTGCATCTGTTATAGTTTTGGAGAAAAATGTGTTCATTTCATGTATGCGCGAAATGCCTTAAAAATGGCTTTAAAATGGATTTGGAGCATGGAGACGATTATCTCGGGATTGCAAGATAACCAAACAAAACTTTTAGTGGATTTCTACTTATTTTATTAAATATCATCTCCACCAAATAGGACAAGCTTGCATCTGTTATAGTTTTGGAGAAAAATGTGTTCATTTCATGTATGCGCGAAATGCCTTAAAAATGGCTTTAAAATGGATTTGGAGCATGGAGACGATTATCTCGGGATTGCAAGATAACCAAACAAAACTTTTAGTGGATTTCTACTTATTTTATTAAATATCATCTCCACCAAACAGGACAAGCTTGCATGTGTTATAGTTTTGGAGAAAAATGTGTTCATTTCATGTATGCGCAAAATGCCTTTGAAATGGCTTTAAAATGGATTTGGAGCATGGAGACGATTATCTCGGGATTGCAAGATAACCAAACAAAACTTTTAGTGGATTTCTACTTATTTTATTAAATATCATCTCCACCAAACAGGACAAGCTTGCATGTTTTATAGTTTTGGAGAAAAATGTGTTCATTTCATGTATGCGCAAAATGCCTTTGAAATGGCTTTAAAATGGATTTGGAGCATGGAGACGATTATCTCAGGATGGCAATATAAACAAACGAAACTTTTAGTAGATTTCTACTTATTTTATTAAATATTATCTCCACCAAACAGGACAAGCTTGCATCTGTTATAGTTTTGGAGAAAAATGTGTTCATTTCATGTATGCGCGAAATGCCTTAAAAATGGCTTTAAAATGGATTTGGAGCATGGAGACGATTATCTCGGGATTGCAAGATAACCAAACAAAACTTTTAGTGGATTTCTACTTATTTTATTAAATATCATCTCCACCAAACAGGACAAGCTTGCATCTGTTATAGTTTTGGAGAAAAATGTGTTCATTTCATGTATGCGCGAAATGCCTTAAAAATGACTTTAAAATGGATTTGGAGCATGGAGACGATTATCTCGGGATTGCAAGATAACCAAACAAAACTTTTAGTGGATTTCTACTTATTTTATTAAATATCATCTCCACCAAACAGGACAAGCTTGCATCTGTTATAGTTTTGGAGAAAAATGTGTTCATTTCATGTATGCGCGAAATGCCTTAAAAATGGCTTTAAAATGGATTTGGAGCATGGAGACGATTATCTCGGGATTGCAAGATAACCAAACAAAACTTTTAGTGGATTTCTACTTATTTTATTAAATATCATCTCCACCAAATAGGACAAGCTTGCATCTGTTATAGTTTTGGAGAAAAATGTGTTCATTTCATGTATGCGCGAAATGCCTTAAAAATGGCTTTAAAATGGATTTGGAGCATGGAGACGATTATCTCGGGATTGCAAGATAACCAAACAAAACTTTTAGTGGATTTCTACTTATTTTATTAAATATCATCTCCACCAAACAGGACAAGCTTGCATGTGTTATAGTTTTGGAGAAAAATGTGTTCATTTCATGTATGCGCAAAATGCCTTTGAAATGGCTTTAAAATGGATTTGGAGCATGGAGACGATTATCTCAGGATGGCAATATAAACAAACGAAACTTTTAGTAGATTTCTACTTATTTTATTAAATATTATCTCCACCAAACAGGACAAGCTTGCATCTGTTATAGTTTTGGAGAAAAATGTGTTCATTTCATGTATGCGCGAAATGCCTTAAAAATGGCTTTAAAATGGATTTGGAGCATGGAGACGATTATCTCGGGATTGCAAGATAACCAAACAAAACTTTTAGTGGATTTCTACTTATTTTATTAAATATCATCTCCACCAAACAGGACAAGCTTGCATCTGTTATAGTTTTGGAGAAAAATGTGTTCATTTCATGTATGCGCGAAATGCCTTAAAAATGGCTTTAAAATGGATTTGGAGCATGGAGACGATTATCTCGGGATTGCAAGATAACCAAACAAAACTTTTAGTGGATTTCTACTTATTTTATTAAATATCATCTCCACCAAACAGGACAAGCTTGCATGTGTTATAGTTTTGGAGAAAAATGTGTTCATTTCATGTATGCGCAAAATGCCTTTGAAATGGCTTTAAAATGGATTTGGAGCATGGAGACGATTATCTCAGGATGGCAATATAAACAAACGAAACTTTTAGTAGATTTCTACTTATTTTATTAAATATTATCTCCACCAAACAGGACAAGCTTGCATCTGTTATAGTTTTGGAGAAAAATGTGTTCATTTCATGTATGCGCGAAATGCCTTAAAAATGGCTTTAAAATGGATTTGGAGCATGGAGACGATTATCTCGGGATTGCAAGATAACCAAACAAAACTTTTAGTGGATTTCTACTTATTTTATTAAATATCATCTCCGCCAAACAGGACAAGCTTGCATCTGTTATAGTTTTGGAGAAAAATGTGTTCATTTCATGTATGCGCGAAATGCCTTAAAAATGGCTTTAAAATGGATTTGGAGCATGGAGACGATTATCTCGGGATTGCAAGATAACCAAACAAAACTTTTAGTGGATTTCTACTTATTTTATTAAATATCATCTCCACCAAACAGGACAAGCTTGCATGTGTTATAGTTTTGGAGAAAAATGTGTTCATTTCATGTATGCGCAAAATGCCTTTGAAATGGCTTTAAAATGGATTTGGAGCATGGAGACGATTATCTCAGGATGGCAATATAAACAAACGAAACTTTTAGTAGATTTCTACTTATTTTATTAAATATTATCTCCACCAAACAGGACAAGCTTGCATCTGTTATAGTTTTGGAGAAAAATGTGTTCATTTCATGTATGCGCGAAATGCCTTAAAAATGGCTTTAAAATGGATTTGGAGCATGGAGACGATTATCTCAGGATTGCAAGATAACCAAACAAAACTTTTAGTGGATTTCTACTTATTTTATTAAATATCATCTCCACCAAACAGGACAAGCTTGCATCTGTTATAGTTTTGGAGAAAAATGTGTTCATTTCATGTATGCGCGAAATGCCTTAAAAATGGCTTTAAAATGGATTTGGAGCATGGAGACGATTATCTCGGGATTGCAAGATAACCAAACAAAACTTTTAGTGGATTTCTACTTATTTTATTAAATATCATCTCCACCAAACAGGACAAGCTTGCATCTGTTATAGTTTTGGAGAAAAATGTGTTCATTTCATGTATGCGCGAAATGCCTTAAAAATGGCTTTAAAATGGATTTGGAGCATGGAGACGATTATCTCGGGATTGCAAGATAACCAAACAAAACTTTTAGTGGATTTCTACTTATTTTATTAAATATCATCTCCACCAAACAGGACAAGCTTGCATCTGTTATAGTTTTGGAGAAAAATGTGTTCATTTCATGTATGCGCGAAATGCCTTAAAAATGGCTTTAAAATGGATTTGGAGCATGGAGACGATTATCTCGGGATTGCAAGATAACCAAACAAAACTTTTAGTGGATTTCTACTTATTTTATTAAATATCATCTCCACCAAACAGGACAAGCTTGCATGTGTTATAGTTTTGGAGAAAAATGTGTTCATTTCATGTATGCGCAAAATGCCTTTGAAATGGCTTTAAAATGGATTTGGAGCATGGAGACGATTATCTCAGGATGGCAATATAAACAAACGAAACTTTTAGTAGATTTCTACTTATTTTATTAAATATTATCTCCACCAAACAGGACAAGCTTGCATCTGTTATAGTTTTGGAGAAAAATGTGTTCATTTCATGTATGCGCGAAATGCCTTAAAAATGGCTTTAAAATGGATTTGGAGCATGGAGACGATTATCTCGGGATTGCAAGATAACCAAACAAAACTTTTAGTGGATTTCTACTTATTTTATTAAATATCATCTCCGCCAAACAGGACAAGCTTGCATCTGTTATAGTTTTGGAGAAAAATGTGTTCATTTCATGTATGCGCGAAATGCCTTAAAAATGGCTTTAAAATGGATTTGGAGCATGGAGACGATTATCTCGGGATTGCAATATAACCAAACAAAACTTTTAGTGGATTTCTACTTATTTTATTAAATATCATCTCCACCAAACAGGACAAGCTTGCATCTGTTATAGTTTTGGAGAAAAATGTGTTCATTTCATGTATGCGCGAAATGCCTTAAAAATGGCTTTAAAATGGATTTGGAGCATGGAGACGATTATCTCGGGATTGCAAGATAACCAAACAAAACTTTTAGTGGATTTCTACTTATTTTATTAAATATCATCTCCACCAAACAGGACAAGCTTGCATCTATTATAGTTTTGGAGAAAAATGTGTTCATTTCATGTATGCGCGAAATGCCTTAAAAATGGCTTTAAAATGGATTTGGAGCATGGAGACGATTATCTCGGGATTGCAAGATAACCAAACAAAACTTTTAGTGGATTTCTACATATTTTATTAAATATCATCTCCACCAAACAGGACAAGCTTGCATCTGTTATAGTTTTGGAGAAAAATGTGTTCATTTCATGTATGCGCGAAATGCCTTAAAAATGGCTTTAAAATGGATTTGGAGCATGGAGACGATTATCTCGGGATTGCAAGATAACCAAACAAAACTTTTAGTGGATTTCTACTTATTTTATTAAATATCATCTCCACCAAACAGGACAAGCTTGCATCTGTTATAGTTTTGGAGAAAAATGTGTTCATTTCATGTATGCGCGAAATGCCTTAAAAATGGCTTTAAAATGGATTTGGAGCATGGAGACGATTATCTCGGGATTGCAAGATAACCAAACAAAACTTTTAGTGGATTTCTACTTATTTTATTAAATATCATCTCCACCAAACAGGACAAGCTTGCATCTGTTATAGTTTTGGAGAAAAATGTGTTCATTTCATGTATGCGCGAAATGCCTTAAAAATGGCTTTAAAATGGATTTGGAGCATGGAGACGATTATCTCGGGATTGCAAGATAACCAAACAAAACTTTTAGTGGATTTCTACTTATTTTATTAAATATCATCTCCACCAAACAGGACAAGCTTGCATGTGTTATAGTTTTGGAGAAAAATGTGTTCATTTCATGTATGCGCAAAATGCCTTTGAAATGGCTTTAAAATGGATTTGGAGCATGGAGACGATTATCTCGGGATTGCAAGATAACCAAACAAAACTTTTAGTCGATTTCTACTTATTTTATTAAATATCATCTCCACCAAACAGGACAAGCTTGCATCTGTTATAGTTTTGGAGAAAAATGTGTTCATTTCATGTATGCGCGAAATGCCTTAAAAATGGCTTTAAAATGGATTTGGAGCATGGAGACGATTATCTCGGGATTGCAAGATAACCAAACAAAACTTTTAGTGGATTTCTACTTATTTTATTAAATATCATCTCCACCAAACAGGACAAGCTTGCATCTGTTATAGTTTTGGAGAAAAATGTGTTCATTTCATGTATGCGCGAAATGCCTTAAAAATGGCTTTAAAATGGATTTGGAGCATGGAGACGATTATCTCGGGATTGCAAGATAACCAAACAAAACTTTTAGTGGATTTCTACTTATTTTATTAAATATCATCTCCACCAAACAGGACAAGCTTGCATCTGTTATAGTTTTGGAGAAAAATGTGTTCATTTCATGTATGCGCAAAATGCCTTTGAAATGGCTTTAAAATGGATTTGGAGCATGGAGACGATTATCTCAGGATGGCAATATAAACAAACGAAACTTTTAGTAGATTTCTACTTATTTTATTAAATATTATCTCCACCAAACAGGACAAGCTTGCATCTGTTATAGTTTTGGAGAAAAATGTGTTCATTTCATGTATGCGCGAAATGCCTTAAAAATGGCTTTAAAATGGATTTGGAGCATGGAGACGATTATCTCGGGATTGCAAGATAACCAAACAAAACTTTTAGTGGATTTCTACTTATTTTATTAAATATCATCTCCGCCAAACAGGACAAGCTTGCATCTGTTATAGTTTTGGAGAAAAATGTGTTCATTTCATGTATGCGCGAAATGCCTTAAAAATGGCTTTAAAATGGATTTGGAGCATGGAGACGATTATCTCGGGATTGCAATATAACCAAACAAAACTTTTAGTGGATTTCTACTTATTTTATTAAATATCATCTCCACCAAACAGGACAAGCTTGCATCTGTTATAGTTTTGGAGAAAAATGTGTTCATTTCATGTATGCGCGAAATGCCTTAAAAATGGCTTTGAAATGGATTTGGAGCATGGAGACGATTATCTCGGGATTGCAAGATAACCAAACAAAACTTTTAGTGGATTTCTACTTATTTTATTAAATATCATCTCCACCAAATAGGACAAGCTTGCATCTGTTATAGTTTTGGAGAAAAATGTGTTCATTTCATGTATGCGCGAAATGCCTTAAAAATGGCTTTAAAATGGATTTGGAGCATGGAGACGATTATCTCGGGATTGCAAGATAACCAAACAAAACTTTTAGTGGATTTCTACTTATTTTATTAAATATCATCTCCACCAAACAGGACAAGCTTGCATGTGTTATAGTTTTGGAGAAAAATGTGTTCATTTCATGTATGCGCAAAATGCCTTTGAAATGGCTTTAAAATGGATTTGGAGCATGGAGACGATTATCTCGGGATTGCAAGATAACCAAACAAAACTTTTAGTGGATTTCTACTTATTTTATTAAATATCATCTCCACCAAACAGGACAAGCTTGCATGTGTTATAGTTTTGGAGAAAAATGTGTTCATTTCATGTATGCGCAAAATGCCTTTGAAATGGCTTTAAAATGGATTTGGAGCATGGAGACGATTATCTCAGGATGGCAATATAAACAAACGAAACTTTTAGTAGATTTCTACTTATTTTATTAAATATTATCTCCACCAAACAGGACAAGCTTGCATCTGTTATAGTTTTGGAGAAAAATGTGTTCATTTCATGTATGCGCGAAATGCCTTAAAAATGGCTTTAAAATGGATTTGGAGCATGGAGACGATTATCTCGGGATTGCAAGATAACCAAACAAAACTTTTAGTGGATTTCTACTTATTTTATTAAATATCATCTCCACCAAACAGGACAAGCTTGCATCTGTTATAGTTTTGGAGAAAAATGTGTTCATTTCATGTATGCGCGAAATGCCTTAAAAATGGCTTTAAAATGGATTTGGAGCATGGAGACGATTATCTCGGGATTGCAAGATAACCAAACAAAACTTTTAGTGGATTTCTACTTATTTTATTAAATATCATCTCCACCAAACAGGACAAGCTTGCATGTGTTATAGTTTTGGAGAAAAATGTGTTCATTTCATGTATGCGCAAAATGCCCTTGAAATGGCTTTAAAATGGATTTGGAGCATGGAGACGATTATCTCAGGATGGCAATATAAACAAACGAAACTTTTAGTAGATTTCTACTTATTTTATTAAATATTATCTCCACCAAACAGGACAAGCTTGCATCTGTTATAGTTTTGGAGAAAAATGTGTTCATTTCATGTATGCGCGAAATGCCTTAAAAATGGCTTTAAAATGGATTTGGAGCATGGAGACGATTATCTCGGGATTGCAAGATAACCAAACAAAACTTTTAGTGGATTTCTACTTATTTTATTAAATATCATCTCCACCAAACAGGACAAGCTTGCATCTGTTATAGTTTTGGAGAAAAATGTGTTCATTTCATGTATGCGCGAAATGCCTTAAAAATGACTTTAAAATGGATTTGGAGCATGGAGACGATTATCTCGGGATTGCAAGATAACCAAACAAAACTTTTAGTGGATTTCTACTTATTTTATTAAATATCATCTCCACCAAACAGGACAAGCTTGCATCTGTTATAGTTTTGGAGAAAAATGTGTTCATTTCATGTATGCGCGAAATGCCTTAAAAATGGCTTTAAAATGGATTTGGAGCATGGAGACGATTATCTCGGGATTGCAAGATAACCAAACAAAACTTTTAGTGGATTTCTACTTATTTTATTAAATATCATCTCCACCAAACAGGACAAGCTTGCATCTGTTATAGTTTTGGAGAAAAATGTGTTCATTTCATGTATGCGCGAAATGCCTTAAAAATGGCTTTAAAATGGATTTGGAGCATGGAGACGATTATCTCGGGATTGCAAGATAACCAAACAAAACTTTTAGTGGATTTCTACTTATTTTATTAAATATCATCTCCACCAAACAGGACAAGCTTGCATCTGTTATAGTTTTGGAGAAAAATGTGTTCATTTCATGTATGCGCGAAATGCCTTAAAAATGGCTTTAAAATGGATTTGGAGCATGGAGACGATTATCTCGGGATTGCAAGATAACCAAACAAAACTTTTAGTGGATTTCTACTTATTTTATTAAATATCATCTCCACCAAACAGGACAAGCTTGCATGTGTTATAGTTTTGGAGAAAAATGTGTTCATTTCATGTATGCGCAAAATGCCCTTGAAATGGCTTTAAAATGGATTTGGAGCATGGAGACGATTATCTCAGGATGGCAATATAAACAAACGAAACTTTTAGTAGATTTCTACTTATTTTATTAAATATTATCTCCACCAAACAGGACAAGCTTGCATCTGTTATAGTTTTGGAGAAAAATGTGTTCATTTCATGTATGCGCGGAATGCCTTAAAAATGGCTTTAAAATGGATTTGGAGCATGGAGACGATTATCTCGGGATTGCAAGATAACCAAACAAAACTTTTAGTGGATTTCTACTTATTTTATTAAATATCATCTCCACCAAACAGGACAAGCTTGCATCTGTTATAGTTTTGGAGAAAAATGTGTTCATTTCATGTATGCGCGAAATGCCTTAAAAATGACTTTAAAATGGATTTGGAGCATGGAGACGATTATCTCGGGATTGCAAGATAACCAAACAAAACTTTTAGTGGATTTCTACTTATTTTATTAAATATCATCTCCACCAAACAGGACAAGCTTGCATCTGTTATAGTTTTGGAGAAAAATGTGTTCATTTAATGTATGCGCGAAATGCCTTAAAAATGGCTTTAAAATGGATTTGGAGCATGGAGACGATTATCTCGGGATTGCAAGATAACCAAACAAAACTTTTAGTGGATTTCTACTTATTTTATTAAATATCATCTCCACCAAACAGGACAAGCTTGCATCTGTTATAGTTTTGGAGAAAAATGTGTTCATTTTATGTATGCGCGAAATGCCTTAAAAATGGCTTTAAAATGGATTTGGAGCATGGAGACGATTATCTCGGGATTGCAAGATAACCAAACAAAACTTTTAGTGGATTTCTACTTATATTATTAAATATCATCTCCACCAAACAGGACAAGCTTGCATCTGTTATAGTTTTGGAGAAAAATGTGTTCATTTCATGTATGCGCGAAATGCCTTAAAAATGGCTTTAAAATGGATTTGGAGCATGGAGACGATTATCTCGGGATTGCAAGATAACCAAACAAAACTTTTAGTGGATTTCTACTTATTTTATTAAATATCATCTCCACCAAACAGGACAAGCTTGCATCTGTTATAGTTTTGGAGAAAAATGTGTTCATTTCATGTATGCGCAAAATGCCTTTGAAATGGCTTTAAAATGGATTTGGAGCATGGAGACGATTATCTCAGGATGGCAATATAAACAAACGAAACTTTTAGTAGATTTCTACTTATTTTATTAAATATTATCTCCACCAAACAGGACAAGCTTGCATCTGTTATAGTTTTGGAGAAAAATGTGTTCATTTCATGTATGCGCGAAATGCCTTAAAAATGGCTTTAAAATGGATTTGGAGCATGGAGACGATTATCTCGGGATTGCAAGATAACCAAACAAAACTTTTAGTGGATTTCTACTTATTTTATTAAATATCATCTCCACCAAACAGGACAAGCTTGCATCTGTTATAGTTTTGGAGAAAAATGTGTTCATTTCATGTATGCGCGAAATGCCTTAAAAATGGCTTTAAAATGGATTTGGAGCATGGAGACGATTATCTCGGGATTGCAAGATAACCAAACAAAACTTTTAGTGGATTTCTACTTATTTTATTAAATATCATCTCCACCAAACAGGACAAGCTTGCATCTGTTATAGTTTTGGAGAAAAATGTGTTCATTTCATGTATGCGCAAAATGCCTTTGAAATGGCTTTAAAATGGATTTGGAGCATGGAGACGATTATCTCAGGATGGCAATATAAACAAACGAAACTTTTAGTAGATTTCTACTTATTTTATTAAATATTATCTCCACCAAACAGGACAAGCTTGCATCTGTTATAGTTTTGGAGAAAAATGTGTTCATTTCATGTATGCGCGAAATGCCTTAAAAATGGCTTTAAAATGGATTTGGAGCATGGAGACGATTATCTCGGGATTGCAAGATAACCAAACAAAACTTTTAGTGGATTTCTACTTATTTTATTAAATATCATCTCCACCAAACAGGACAAGCTTGCATCTGTTATAGTTTTGGAGAAAAATGTGTTCATTTCATGTATGCGCGAAATGCCTTAAAAATGGCTTTAAAATGGATTTGGAGCATGGAGACGATTATCTCGGGATTGCAAGATAACCAAACAAAACTTTTAGTGGATTTCTACTTATTTTATTAAATATCATCTCCACCAAACAGGACAAGCTTGCATCTGTTATAGTTTTGGAGAAAAATGTGTTCATTTCATGTATGCGCGAAATGCCTTAAAAATGACTTTAAAATGGATTTGGAGCATGGAGACGATTATCTCGGGATTGCAAGATAACCAAACAAAACTTTTAGTGGATTTCTACTTATTTTATTAAATATCATCTCCACCAAACAGGACAAGCTTGCATGTGTTATAGTTTTGGAGAAAAATGTGTTCATTTCATGTATGCGCAAAATGCCTTTGAAATGGCTTTAAAATGGATTTGGAGCATGGAGACGATTATCTCAGGATGGCAATATAAACAAACGAAACTTTTAGTAGATTTCTACTTATTTTATTAAATATTATCTCCACCAAACAGGACAAGCTTGCATCTGTTATAGTTTTGGAGAAAAATGTGTTCATTTCATGTATGCGCGAAATGCCTTAAAAATGGCTTTAAAATGGATTTGGAGCATGGAGACGATTATCTCGGGATTGCAAGATAACCAAACAAAACTTTTAGTGGATTTCTACTTATTTTATTAAATATCATCTCCACCAAACAGGACAAGCTTGCATCTGTTATAGTTTTGGAGAAAAATGTGTTCATTTCATGTATGCGCGAAATGCCTTAAAAATGGCTTTAAAATGGATTTGGAGCATGGAGACGATTATCTCGGGATTGCAAGATAACCAAACAAAACTTTTAGTGGATTTCTACTTATTTTATTAAATATCATCTCCACCAAACAGGACAAGCTTGCATCTGTTATAGTTTTGGAGAAAAATGTGTTCATTTCATGTATGCGCGAAATGCCTTAAAAATGGCTTTAAAATGGATTTGGAGCATGGAGACGATTATCTCGGGATTGCAAGATAACCAAACAAAACTTTTAGTGGATTTCTACTTATTTTATTAAATATCATCTCCACCAAACAGGACAAGCTTGCATCTGTTATAGTTTTGGAGAAAAATGTGTTCATTTCATGTATGCGCGAAATGCCTTAAAAATGGCTTTAAAATGGATTTGGAGCATGGAGACGATTATCTCGGGATTGCAATATAACCAAACAAAACTTTTAGTGGATTTCTACTTATTTTATTAAATATCATCTCCACCAAACAGGACAAGCTTGCATCTGTTATAGTTTTGGAGAAAAATGTGTTCATTTCATGTATGCGCGAAATGCCTTAAAAATGGCTTTAAAATGGATTTGGAGCATGGAGACGATTATCTCGGGATTGCAAGATAACCAAACAAAAATTTTAGTGGATTTCTACTTATTTTATTAAATATCATCTCCACCAAACAGGACAAGCTTGCATCTGTTATAGTTTTGGAGAAAAATGTGTTCATTTCATGTATGCGCGAAATGCCTTAAAAATGGCTTTAAAATGGATTTGGAGCATGGAGACGATTATCTCGGGATTGCAAGATAACCAAACAAAACTTTTAGTGGATTTCTACTTATTTTATTAAATATCATCTCCACCAAACAGGACAAGCTTGCATCTGTTATAGTTTTGGAGAAAAATGTGTTCATTTCATGTATGCGCGAAATGCCTTAAAAATGGCTTTAAAATGGATTTGGAGCATGGAGACGATTATCTCGGGATTGCAAGATAACCAAACAAAACTTTTAGTGGATTTCTACTTATTTTATTAAATATCATCTCCACCAAACAGGACAAGCTTGCATCTGTTATAGTTTTGGAGAAAAATGTGTTCATTTCATGTATGCGCGAAATGCCTTAAAAATGGCTTTAAAATGGATTTGGAGCATGGAGACGATTATCTCGGGATTGCAATATAACCAAACAAAACTTTTAGTGGATTTCTACTTATTTTATTAAATATCATCTCCACCAAACAGGACAAGCTTGCATCTGTTATAGTTTTGGAGAAAAATGTGTTCATTTCATGTATGCGCGAAATGCCTTAAAAATGGCTTTAAAATGGATTTGGAGCATGGAGACGATTATCTCGGGATTGCAAGATAACCAAACAAAAATTTTAGTGGATTTCTACTTATTTTATTAAATATCATCTCCACCAAACAGGACAAGCTTGCATCTGTTATAGTTTTGGAGAAAAATGTGTTCATTTCATGTATGCGCGAAATGCCTTAAAAATGGCTTTAAAATGGATTTGGAGCATGGAGACGATTATCTCGGGATTGCAAGATAACCAAACAAAACTTTTGATGGATTTCTACTTATTTTATTAAATATCATCTCCACCAAACAGGACAAGCTTGCATCTGTTATAGTTTTGGAGAAAAATGTGTTCATTTCATGTATGCGCGAAATGCCTTAAAAATGGCTTTAAAATGGATTTGGAGCATGGAGACGATTTTCTCGGGATTGCAAGATAACCAAACAAAACTTTTAGTGGATTTCTACTTATTTTATTAAATATCATCTCCACCAAACAGGACAAGCTTGCATCTGTTATAGTTTTGGAGAAAAATGTGTTCATTTCATGTATGCGCGAAATGCCTTAAAAATGGCTTTAAAATGGATTTGGAGCATGGAGACGATTATCTCGGGATTGCAAGATAACCAAACAAAACTTTTAGTGGATTTCTACTTATTTTATTAAATATCATCTCCACCAAACAGGACAAGCTTGCATGTGTTATAGTTTTGGAGAAAAATGTGTTCATTTCATGTATGCGCAAAATGCCTTTGAAATGGCTTTAAAATGGATTTGGAGCATGGAGACGATTATCTCAGGATGGCAATATAAACAAACGAAACATTTAGTAGATTTCTACTTATTTTATTAAATATTATCTCCACCAAACAGGACAAGCTTGCATCTGTTATAGTTTTGGAGAAAAATGTGTTCATTTCATGTATGCGCGAAATGCCTTAAAAATGGCTTAAAAATGGATTTGGAGCATGAAGACGATTATCTCGGGATTGCAAGATAACCAAACAAAACTGTTAGTGGATTTCTACTTATTTTATTAAATATCATCTCCACCAAACAGGACAAGCTTGCATCTGTTATAGTTTTGGAGAAAAATGTGTTCATTTCATGTATGCGCGAAATGCCTTAAAAATGGCTTTAAAATAGATTTGGTGCATGGAGACGATTATCTCGGGATTGCAAGATAACCAAACAAAACTTTTAGTGGATTTCTACTTATTTTATTAAATATCATCTCCACCAAACAGGACAAGCTTGCATGTGTTATAGTTTTGGAGAAAAATGTGTTCATTTCATGTATGCGCAAAATGCCTTTGAAATGGCTTTAAAATGGATTTGGAGCATGGAGACGATTATCTCAGGATGGCAATATAAACAAACGAAACTTTTAGTAGATTTCTACTTATTTTATTAAATATTATCTCCACCAAACAGGACAAGCTTGCATCTGTTATAGTTTTGGAGAAAAATGTGTTCATTTCATGTATGCGCGAAATGCCTTAAAAATGGCTTTAAAATGGATTTGGAGCATGGAGACGATTATCTCAGGATTGCAAGATAACCAAACAAAACTTTTAGTGGATTTCTACTTATTTTATTAAATATCATCTCCACCAAACAGGACAAGCTTGCATCTGTTATAGTTTTGGAGAAAAATGTGTTCATTTCATGTATGCGCGAAATGCCTTAAAAATGACTTTAAAATGGATTTGGAGCATGGAGACGATTATCTCGGGATTGCAAGATAACCAAACAAAACTTTTAGTGGATTTCTACTTATTTTATTAAATATCATCTCCACCAAACAGGACAAGCTTGCATGTGTTATAGTTTTGGAGAAAAATGTGTTCATTTCATGTATGCGCAAAATGCCTTTGAAATGGCTTTAAAATGGATTTGGAGCATGGAGACGATTATCTCAGGATGGCAATATAAACAAACGAAACTTTTAGTAGATTTCTACTTATTTTATTAAATATTATCTCCACCAAACAGGACAAGCTTGCATCTGTTATAGTTTTGGAGAAAAATGTGTTCATTTCATGTATGCGCGAAATGCCTTAAAAATGGCTTTAAAATGGATTTGGAGCATGGAGACGATTATCTCGGGATTGCAAGATAACCAAACAAAACTTTTAGTGGATTTCTACTTATTTTATTAAATATCATCTCCACCAAACAGGACAAGCTTGCATCTGTTATAGTTTTGGAGAAAAATGTGTTCATTTCATGTATGCGCGAAATGCCTTAAAAATGGCTTTAAAATGGATTTGGAGCATGGAGACGATTATCTCGGGATTGCAAGATAACCAAACAAAACTTTTAGTGGATTTCTACTTATTTTATTAAATATCATCTCCACCAAACAGGACAAGCTTGCATCTGTTATAGTTTTGGAGAAAAATGTGTTCATTTCATGTATGCGCGAAATGCCTTAAAAATGGCTTTAAAATGGATTTGGAGCATGGAGACGATTATCTCGGGATTGCAAGATAACCAAACAAAACTTTTAGTGGATTTCTACTTATTTTATTAAATATCATCTCCACCAAACAGGACAAGCTTGCATCTGTTATAGTTTTGGAGAAAAATGTGTTCATTTCATGTATGCGCGAAATGCCTTAAAAATGGCTTTAAAATGGATTTGGAGCATGGAGACGATTATCTCGGGATTGCAATATAACCAAACAAAACTTTTAGTGGATTTCTACTTATTTTATTAAATATCATCTCCACCAAACAGGACAAGCTTGCATCTGTTATAGTTTTGGAGAAAAATGTGTTCATTTCATGTATGCGCGAAATGCCTTAAAAATGGCTTTAAAATGGATTTGGAGCATGGAGACGATTATCTCGGGATTGCAAGATAACCAAACAAAAATTTTAGTGGATTTCTACTTATTTTATTAAATATCATCTCCACCAAACAGGACAAGCTTGCATCTGTTATAGTTTTGGAGAAAAATGTGTTCATTTCATGTATGCGCGAAATGCCTTAAAAATGGCTTTAAAATGGATTTGGAGCATGGAGACGATTATCTCGGGATTGCAAGATAACCAAACAAAACTTTTGATGGATTTCTACTTATTTTATTAAATATCATCTCCACCAAACAGGACAAGCTTGCATCTGTTATAGTTTTGGAGAAAAATGTGTTCATTTCATGTATGCGCGAAATGCCTTAAAAATGGCTTTAAAATGGATTTGGAGCATGGAGACGATTTTCTCGGGATTGCAAGATAACCAAACAAAACTTTTAGTGGATTTCTACTTATTTTATTAAATATCATCTCCACCAAACAGGACAAGCTTGCATCTGTTATAGTTTTGGAGAAAAATGTGTTCATTTCATGTATGCGCGAAATGCCTTAAAAATGGCTTTAAAATGGATTTGGAGCATGGAGACGATTATCTCGGGATTGCAAGATAACCAAACAAAACTTTTAGTGGATTTCTACTTATTTTATTAAATATCATCTCCACCAAACAGGACAAGCTTGCATGTGTTATAGTTTTGGAGAAAAATGTGTTCATTTCATGTATGCGCAAAATGCCTTTGAAATGGCTTTAAAATGGATTTGGAGCATGGAGACGATTATCTCAGGATGGCAATATAAACAAACGAAACATTTAGTAGATTTCTACTTATTTTATTAAATAGTATCTCCACCAAACAGGACAAGCTTGCATCTGTTATAGTTTTGGAGAAAAATGTGTTCATTTCATGTATGCGCGAAATGCCTTAAAAATGGCTTAAAAATGGATTTGGAGCATGAAGACGATTATCTCGGGATTGCAAGATAACCAAACAAAACTGTTAGTGGATTTCTACTTATTTTATTAAATATCATCTCCACCAAACAGGACAAGCTTGCATCTGTTATAGTTTTGGAGAAAAATGTGTTCATTTCATGTATGCGCGAAATGCCTTAAAAATGGCTTTAAAATAGATTTGGTGCATGGAGACGATTATCTCGGGATTGCAAGATAACCAAACAAAACTTTTAGTGGATTTCTACTTATTTTATTAAATATCATCTCCACCAAACAGGACAAGCTTGCATGTGTTATAGTTTTGGAGAAAAATGTGTTCATTTCATGTATGCGCAAAATGCCTTTGAAATGGCTTTAAAATGGATTTGGAGCATGGAGACGATTATCTCAGGATGGCAATATAAACAAACGAAACTTTTAGTAGATTTCTACTTATTTTATTAAATATTATCTCCACCAAACAGGACAAGCTTGCATCTGTTATAGTTTTGGAGAAAAATGTGTTCATTTCATGTATGCGCGAAATGCCTTAAAAATGGCTTTAAAATGGATTTGGAGCATGGAGACGATTATCTCAGGATTGCAAGATAACCAAACAAAACTTTTAGTGGATTTCTACTTATTTTATTAAATATCATCTCCACCAAACAGGACAAGCTTGCATCTGTTATAGTTTTGGAGAAAAATGTGTTCATTTCATGTATGCGCGAAATGCCTTAAAAATGACTTTAAAATGGATTTGGAGCATGGAGACGATTATCTCGGGATTGCAAGATAACCAAACAAAACTTTTAGTGGATTTCTACTTATTTTATTAAATATCATCTCCACCAAACAGGACAAGCTTGCATGTGTTATAGTTTTGGAGAAAAATGTGTTCATTTCATGTATGCGCAAAATGCCTTTGAAATGGCTTTAAAATGGATTTGGAGCATGGAGACGATTATCTCAGGATGGCAATATAAACAAACGAAACTTTTAGTAGATTTCTACTTATTTTATTAAATATTATCTCCACCAAACAGGACAAGCTTGCATCTGTTATAGTTTTGGAGAAAAATGTGTTCATTTCATGTATGCGCGAAATGCCTTAAAAATGGCTTTAAAATGGATTTGGAGCATGGAGACGATTATCTCGGGATTGCAAGATAACCAAACAAAACTTTTAGTGGATTTCTACTTATTTTATTAAATATCATCTCCACCAAACAGGACAAGCTTGCATCTGTTATAGTTTTGGAGAAAAATGTGTTCATTTCATGTATGCGCGAAATGCCTTAAAAATGGCTTTAAAATGGATTTGGAGCATGGAGACGATTATCTCGGGATTGCAAGATAACCAAACAAAACTTTTAGTGGATTTCTACTTATTTTATTAAATATCATCTCCACCAAACAGGACAAGCTTGCATCTGTTATAGTTTTGGAGAAAAATGTGTTCATTTCATGTATGCGCGAAATGCCTTAAAAATGGCTTTAAAATG
The DNA here is from genome assembly GCF_048569485.1 of Anomaloglossus baeobatrachus. Taxonomy (NCBI): domain Eukaryota; kingdom Metazoa; phylum Chordata; class Amphibia; order Anura; family Aromobatidae; genus Anomaloglossus; species Anomaloglossus baeobatrachus. The sequence continues at coordinate 62,835 of NW_027444956.1, forward strand.
GATTTGGAGCATGGAGACGATTATCTCGGGATTGCAAGATAACCAAACAAAACTTTTAGTGGATTTCTACTTATTTTATTAAATATCATCTCCACCAAACAGGACAAGCTTGCATCTGTTATAGTTTTGGAGAAAAATGTGTTCATTTCATGTATGCGCGAAATGCCTTAAAAATGGCTTTAAAATGGATTTGGAGCATGGAGACGATTATCTCGGGATTGCAAGATAACCAAACAAAAATTTTAGTGGATTTCTACTTATTTTATTAAATATCATCTCCACCAAACAGGACAAGCTTGCATCTGTTATAGTTTTGGAGAAAAATGTGTTCATTTCATGTATGCGCGAAATGCCTTAAAAATGGCTTTAAAATGGATTTGGAGCATGGAGACGATTATCTCGGGATTGCAAGATAACCAAACAAAACTTTTAGTGGATTTCTACTTATTTTATTAAATATCATCTCCACCAAACAGGACAAGCTTGCATCTGTTATAGTTTTGGAGAAAAATGTGTTCATTTCATGTATGCGCGAAATGCCTTAAAAATGACTTTAAAATGGATTTGGAGCATGGAGACGATTATCTCGGGATTGCAAGATAACCAAACAAAACTTTTAGTGGATTTCTACTTATTTTATTAAATATCATCTCCACCAAACAGGACAAGCTTGCATCTGTTATAGTTTTGGAGAAAAATGTGTTCATTTCATGTATGCGCGAAATGCCTTAAAAATGGCTTTAAAATGGATTTGGAGCATGGAGACGATTATCTCGGGATTGCAAGATAACCAAACAAAACTTTTAGTGGATTTCTACTTATTTTATTAAATATCATCTCCACCAAACAGGACAAGCTTGCATCTGTTATAGTTTTGGAGAAAAATGTGTTCATTTCATGTATGCGCGAAATGCCTTAAAAATGGCTTTAAAATGGATTTGGAGCATGGAGACGATTATCTCGGGATTGCAAGATAACCAAACAAAACTTTTAGTGGATTTCTACTTATTTTATTAAATATCATCTCCACCAAACAGGACAAGCTTGCATCTGTTATAGTTTTGGAGAAAAATGTGTTCATTTCATGTATGCGCGAAATGCCTTAAAAATGGCTTTAAAATGGATTTGGAGCATGGAGACGATTATCTCGGGATTGCAAGATAACCAAACAAAACTTTTAGTGGATTTCTACTTATTTTATTAAATATCATCTCCACCAAACAGGACAAGCTTGCATGTGTTATAGTTTTGGAGAAAAATGTGTTCATTTCATGTATGCGCAAAATGCCCTTGAAATGGCTTTAAAATGGATTTGGAGCATGGAGACGATTATCTCAGGATGGCAATATAAACAAACGAAACTTTTAGTAGATTTCTACTTATTTTATTAAATATTATCTCCACCAAACAGGACAAGCTTGCATCTGTTATAGTTTTGGAGAAAAATGTGTTCATTTCATGTATGCGCGAAATGCCTTAAAAATGGCTTTAAAATGGATTTGGAGCATGGAGACGATTATCTCGGGATTGCAAGATAACCAAACAAAACTTTTAGTGGATTTCTACTTATTTTATTAAATATCATCTCCACCAAACAGGACAAGCTTGCATCTGTTATAGTTTTGGAGAAAAATGTGTTCATTTCATGTATGCGCGAAATGCCTTAAAAATGACTTTAAAATGGATTTGGAGCATGGAGACGATTATCTCGGGATTGCAAGATAACCAAACAAAACTTTTAGTGGATTTCTACTTATTTTATTAAATATCATCTCCACCAAACAGGACAAGCTTGCATGTGTTATAGTTTTGGAGAAAAATGTGTTCATTTCATGTATGCGCAAAATGCCTTTGAAATGGCTTTAAAATGGATTTGGAGCATGGAGACGATTATCTCAGGATGGCAATATAAACAAACGAAACTTTTAGTAGATTTCTACTTATTTTATTAAATATTATCTCCACCAAACAGGACAAGCTTGCATCTGTTATAGTTTTGGAGAAAAATGTGTTCATTTCATGTATGCGCGAAATGCCTTAAAAATGGCTTTAAAATGGATTTGGAGTATGGAGACGATTATCTCGGGATTGCAAGATAACCAAACAAAACTTTTAGTGGATTTCTACTTATTTTATTAAATATCATCTCCACCAAACAGGACAAGCTTGCATCTGTTATAGTTTTGGAGAAAAATGTGTTCATTTCATGTATGCGCGAAATGCCTTAAAAATGGCTTTAAAATGGATTTGGAGCATGGAGACGATTATCTCGGGATTGCAAGATAACCAAACAAAACTTTTAGTGGATTTCTACTTATTTTATTAAATATCATCTCCACCAAACAGGACAAGCTTGCATCTGTTATAGTTTTGGAGAAAAATGTGTTCATTTCATGTATGCGCGAAATGCCTTAAAAATGGCTTTAAAATGGATTTGGAGCATGGAGACGATTATCTCGGGATTGCAAGATAACCAAACAAAACTTTTAGTGGATTTCTACTTATTTTATTAAATATCATCTCCACCAAACAGGACAAGCTTGCATGTGTTATAGTTTTGGAGAAAAATGTGTTCATTTCATGTATGCGCAAAATGCCTTTGAAATGGCTTTAAAATGGATTTGGAGCATGGAGACGATTATCTCGGGATTGCAAGATAACCAAACAAAAATTTTAGTGGATTTCTACTTATTTTATTAAATATCATCTCCACCAAACAGGACAAGCTTGCATCTGTTATAGTTTTGGAGAAAAATGTGTTCATTTCATGTATGCGCGAAATGCCTTAAAAATGGCTTTAAAATGGATTTGGAGCATGGAGACGATTATCTCGGGATTGCAAGATAACCAAACAAAACTTTTAGTGGATTTCTACTTATTTTGTTAAATATCATCTCCACCAAACAGGACAAGCTTGCATCTGTTATAGTTTTGGAGAAAAATGTGTTCATTTCATGTATGCGCGAAATGCCTTAAAAATGGCTTTAAAATGGATTTGGAGCATGGAGACGATTATCTCGGGATTGCAAGATAACCAAACAAAACTTTTAGTGGATTTCTACTTATTTTATTAAATATCATCTCCACCAAACAGGACAAGCTTGCATCTGTTATAGTTTTGGAGAAAAATGTGTTCATTTCATGTATGCGCGAAATGCCTTAAAAATGGCTTTAAAATGGATTTGGAGCATCGAGACGATTATCTCGGGATTGCAAGATAACCAAACAAAACTTTTAGTGGATTTCTACTTATTTTATTAAATATCATCTCCACCAAACAGGACAAGCTTGCATCTGTTATAGTTTTAGAGAAAAATGTGTTCATTTCATGTATGCGCGAAATGCCTTAAAAATGGCTTTAAAATGGATTTGGAGCATGGAGACGATTATCTCGGGATTGCAAGATAACCAAACAAAACTTTTAGTGGATTTCTACTTATTTTATTAAATATCATCTCCACCAAACAGGACAAGCTTGCATCTGTTATAGTTTTGGAGAAAAATGTGTTCATTTCATGTATGCGCGAAATGCCTTAAAAATGGCTTTAAAATGGATTTGGAGCATGGAGACGATTATCTCGGGATTGCAAGATAACCAAACAAAACTTTTAGTGGATTTCTACTTATTTTATTAAATATCATCTCCACCAAACAGGACAAGCTTGCATCTGTTATAGTTTTGGAGAAAAATGTGTTCATTTCATGTATGCGCGAAATGCCTTAAAAATGGCTTTAAAATGGATTTGGAGCATGGAGACGATTATCTCGGGATTGCAAGATAACCAAACAAAACTTTTAGTGGATTTCTACTTATTTTATTAAATATCATCTCCACCAAACAGGACAAGCTTGCATCTGTTATAGTTTTGGAGAAAAATGTGTTCATTTCATGTATGCGCGAAATGCCTTAAAAATGGCTTTAAAATGGATTTGGAGCATGGAGACGATTATCTCGGGATTGCAAGATAACCAAACAAAACTTTTAGTGGATTTCTACTTATTTTATTAAATATCATCTCCACCAAACAGGACAAGCTTGCATGTGTTATAGTTTTGGAGAAAAATGTGTTCATTTCATGTATGCGCAAAATGCCTTTGAAATGGCTTTAAAATGGATTTGGAGCATGGAGACGATTATCTCAGGATGGCAATATAAACAAACGAAACATTTAGTAGATTTCTACTTATTTTATTAAATATTATCTCCACCAAACAGGACAAGCTTGCATCTGTTATAGTTTTGGAGAAAAATGTGTTCATTTCATGTATGCGCGAAATGCCTTAAAAATGGCTTAAAAATGGATTTGGAGCATGAAGACGATTATCTCGGGATTGCAAGATAACCAAACAAAACTTTTAGTGGATTTCTACTTATTTTATTAAATATCATCTCCACCAAACAGGACAAGCTTGCATCTGTTATAGTTTTGGAGAAAAATGTGTTCATTTCATGTATGCGCGAAATGCCTTAAAAATGGCTTTAAAATAGATTTGGTGCATGGAGACGATTATCTCGGGATTGCAAGATAACCAAACAAAACTTTTAGTGGATTTCTACTTATTTTATTAAATATCATCTCCACCAAACAGGACAAGCTTGCATGTGTTATAGTTTTGGAGAAAAATGTGTTCATTTCATGTATGCGCAAAATGCCTTTGAAATGGCTTTAAAATGGATTTGGAGCATGGAGACGATTATCTCAGGATGGCAATATAAACAAACGAAACTTTTAGTAGATTTCTACTTATTTTATTAAATATTATCTCCACCAAACAGGACAAGCTTGCATCTGTTATAGTTTTGGAGAAAAATGTGTTCATTTCATGTATGCGCGAAATGCCTTAAAAATGGCTTTAAAATGGATTTGGAGCATGGAGACGATTATCTCAGGATTGCAAGATAACCAAACAAAACTTTTAGTGGATTTCTACTTATTTTATTAAATATCATCTCCACCAAACAGGACAAGCTTGCATCTGTTATAGTTTTGGAGAAAAATGTGTTCATTTCATGTATGCGCGAAATGCCTTAAAAATGACTTTAAAATGGATTTGGAGCATGGAGACGATTATCTCGGGATTGCAAGATAACCAAACAAAACTTTTAGTGGATTTCTACTTATTTTATTAAATATCATCTCCACCAAACAGGACAAGCTTGCATGTGTTATAGTTTTGGAGAAAAATGTGTTCATTTCATGTATGCGCAAAATGCCTTTGAAATGGCTTTAAAATGGATTTGGAGCATGGAGACGATTATCTCAGGATGGCAATATAAACAAACGAAACTTTTAGTAGATTTCTACTTATTTTATTAAATATTATCTCCACCAAACAGGACAAGCTTGCATCTGTTATAGTTTTGGAGAAAAATGTGTTCATTTCATGTATGCGCGAAATGCCTTAAAAATGGCTTTAAAATGGATTTGGAGCATGGAGACGATTATCTCGGGATTGCAAGATAACCAAACAAAACTTTTAGTGGATTTCTACTTATTTTATTAAATATCATCTCCACCAAACAGGACAAGCTTGCATCTGTTATAGTTTTGGAGAAAAATGTGTTCATTTCATGTATGCGCGAAATGCCTTAAAAATGGCTTTAAAATGGATTTGGAGCATGGAGACGATTATCTCGGGATTGCAAGATAACCAAACAAAACTTTTAGTGGATTTCTACTTATTTTATTAAATATCATCTCCACCAAACAGGACAAGCTTGCATCTGTTATAGTTTTGGAGAAAAATGTGTTCATTTCATGTATGCGCGAAATGCCTTAAAAATGGCTTTAAAATGGATTTGGAGCATGGAGACGATTATCTCGGGATTGCAAGATAACCAAACAAAACTTTTAGTGGATTTCTACTTATTTTATTAAATATCATCTCCACCAAACAGGACAAGCTTGCATCTGTTATAGTTTTGGAGAAAAATGTGTTCATTTCATGTATGCGCGAAATGCCTTAAAAATGGCTTTAAAATGGATTTGGAGCATGGAGACGATTATCTCGGGATTGCAAGATAACCAAACAAAAATTTTAGTGGATTTCTACTTATTTTATTAAATATCATCTCCACCAAACAGGACAAGCTTGCATCTGTTATAGTTTTGGAGAAAAATGTGTTCATTTCATGTATGCGCGAAATGCCTTAAAAATGGCTTTAAAATGGATTTGGAGCATGGAGACGATTATCTCGGGATTGCAAGATAACCAAACAAAACTTTTAGTGGATTTCTACTTATTTTATTAAATATCATCTCCACCAAACAGGACAAGCTTGCATCTGTTATAGTTTTGGAGAAAAATGTGTTCATTTCATGTATGCGCGAAATGCCTTAAAAATGGCTTTAAAATGGATTTGGAGCATGGAGACGATTATCTCGGGATTGCAAGATAACCAAACAAAAATTTTAGTGGATTTCTACTTATTTTATTAAATATCATCTCCACCAAACAGGACAAGCTTGCATCTGTTATAGTTTTGGAGAAAAATGTGTTCATTTCATGTATGCGCGAAATGCCTTAAAAATGGCTTTAAAATGGATTTGGAGCATGGAGACGATTATCTCGGGATTGCAAGATAACCAAACAAAACTTTTAGTGGGTTTCTACTTATTTTATTAAATATCATCTCCACCAAACAGGACAAGCTTGCATCTGTTATAGTTTTGGAGAAAAATGTGTTCATTTCATGTATGCGCGAAATGCCTTAAAAATGGCTTTAAAATGGATTTGGAGCATGGAGACGATTATCTCGGGATTGCAAGATAACCAAACAAAACTTTTAGTGGATTTCTACTTATTTTATTAAATATCATCTCCACCAAACAGGACAAGCTTGCATCTGTTATAGTTTTGGAGAAAAATGTGTTCATTTCATGTATGCGCGAAATGCCTTAAAAATGGCTTTAAAATGGATTTGGAGCATGGAGACGATTATCTCGGGATTGCAATATAACCAAACAAAACTTTTAGTGGATTTCTACTTATTTTATTAAATATCATCTCCACCAAACAGGACAAGCTTGCATCTGTTATAGTTTTGGAGAAAAATGTGTTCATTTCATGTATGCGCGAAATGCCTTAAAAATGGCTTTAAAATGGATTTGGAGCATGGAGACGATTATCTCGGGATTGCAAGATAACCAAACAAAACTTTTAGTGGATTTCTACTTATTTTATTAAATATCATCTCCACCAAACAGGACAAGCTTGCATCTGTTATAGTTTTGGAGAAAAATGTGTTCATTTCATGTATGCGCGAAATGCCTTAAAAATGGCTTTAAAATGGATTTGGAGCATGGAGACGATTATCTCGGGATTGCAAGATAACCAAACAAAACTTTTAGTGGATTTCTACTTATTTTATTAAATATCATCTCCACCAAACAGGACAAGCTTGCATCTGTTATAGTTTTGGAGAAAAATGTGTTCATTTCATGTATGCGCGAAATGCCTTAAAAATGGCTTTAAAATGGATTTGGAGCATGGAGACGATTATCTCGGGATTGCAAGATAACCAAACAAAACTTTTAGTGGATTTCTACTTATTTTATTAAATATCATCTCCACCAAACAGGACAAGCTTGCATCTGTTATAGTTTTGGAGAAAAATGTGTTCATTTCATGTATGCGCGAAATGCCTTAAAAATGGCTTTAAAATGGATTTGGAGCATGGAGACGATTATCTCGGGATTGCAAGATAACCAAACAAAACTTTTAGTGGATTTCTACTTATTTTATTAAATATCATCTCCACCAAACAGGACAAGCTTGCATGTGTTATAGTTTTGGAAAAAAATGTGTTCATTTCATGTATGCGCAAAATGCCTTTGAAATGGCTTTAAAATGGATTTGGAGCATGGAGACGATTATCTCAGGATGGCAATATAAACAAACGAAACATTTAGTAGATTTCTACTTATTTTATTAAATATTATCTCCACCAAACAGGACAAGCTTGCATCTGTTATAGTTTTGGAGAAAAATGTGTTCATTTCATGTATGCGCGAAATGCCTTAAAAATGGCTTAAAAATGGATTTGGAGCATGAAGACGATTATCTCGGGATTGCAAGATAACCAAACAAAACTTTTAGTGGATTTCTACTTATTTTATTAAATATCATCTCCACCAAACAGGACAAGCTTGCATCTGTTATAGTTTTGGAGAAAAATGTGTTCATTTCATGTATGCGCGAAATGCCTTAAAAATGGCTTTAAAATAGATTTGGTGCATGGAGACGATTATCTCGGGATTGCAAGATAACCAAACAAAACTTTTAGTGGATTTCTACTTATTTTATTAAATATCATCTCCACCAAACAGGACAAGCTTGCATGTGTTATAGTTTTGGAGAAAAATGTGTTCATTTCATGTATGCGCAAAATGCCTTTGAAATGGCTTTAAAATGGATTTGGAGCATGGAGACGATTATCTCAGGATGGCAATATAAACAAACGAAACTTTTAGTAGATTTCTACTTATTTTATTAAATATTATCTCCACCAAACAGGACAAGCTTGCATCTGTTATAGTTTTGGAGAAAAATGTGTTCATTTCATGTATGCGCGAAATGCCTTAAAAATGGCTTTAAAATGGATTTGGAGCATGGAGACGATTATCTCAGGATTGCAAGATAACCAAACAAAACTTTTAGTGGATTTCTACTTATTTTATTAAATATCATCTCCACCAAACAGGACAAGCTTGCATCTGTTATAGTTTTGGAGAAAAATGTGTTCATTTCATGTATGCGCGAAATGCCTTAAAAATGACTTTAAAATGGATTTGGAGCATGGAGACGATTATCTCGGGATTGCAAGATAACCAAACAAAACTTTTAGTGGATTTCTACTTATTTTATTAAATATTATCTCCACCAAACAGGACAAGCTTGCATGTGTTATAGTTTTGGAGAAAAATGTGTTCATTTCATGTATGCGCAAAATGCCTTTGAAATGGCTTTAAAATGGATTTGGAGCATGGAGACGATTATCTCAGGATGGCAATATAAACAAACGAAACTTTTAGTAGATTTCTACTTATTTTATTAAATATTATCTCCACCAAACAGGACAAGCTTGCATCTGTTATAGTTTTGGAGAAAAATGTGTTCATTTCATGTATGCGCGAAATGCCTTAAAAATGGCTTTAAAATGGATTTGGAGCATGGAGACGATTATCTCGGGATTGCAAGATAACCAAACAAAACTTTTAGTGGATTTCTACTTATTTTATTAAATATCATCTCCACCAAACAGGACAAGCTTGCATCTGTTATAGTTTTGGAGAAAAATGTGTTCATTTCATGTATGCGCGAAATGCCTTAAAAATGGCTTTAAAATGGATTTGGAGCATGGAGACGATTATCTCGGGATTGCAAGATAACCAAACAAAACTTTTAGTGGATTTCTACTTATTTTATTAAATATCATCTCCACCAAACAGGACAAGCTTGCATCTGTTATAGTTTTGGAGAAAAATGTGTTCATTTCATGTATGCGCGAAATGCCTTAAAAATGGCTTTAAAATGGATTTGGAGCATGGAGACGATTATCTCGGGATTGCAAGATAACCAAACAAAACTTTTAGTGGATTTCTACTTATTTTATTAAATATCATCTCCACCAAACAGGACAAGCTTGCATCTGTTATAGTTTTGGAGAAAAATGTGTTCATTTCATGTATGCGCGAAATGCCTTAAAAATGGCTTTAAAATGGATTTGGAGCATGGAGACGATTATCTCGGGATTGCAATATAACCAAACAAAACTTTTAGTGGATTTCTACTTATTTTATTAAATATCATCTCCACCAAACAGGACAAGCTTGCATCTGTTATAGTTTTGGAGAAAAATGTGTTCATTTCATGTATGCGCGAAATGCCTTAAAAATGGCTTTAAAATGGATTTGGAGCATGGAGACGATTATCTCGGGATTGCAAGATAACCAAACAAAAATTTTAGTGGATTTCTACTTATTTTATTAAATATCATCTCCACCAAACAGGACAAGCTTGCATCTGTTATAGTTTTGGAGAAAAATGTGTTCATTTCATGTATGCGCGAAATGCCTTAAAAATGGCTTTAAAATGGATTTGGAGCATGGAGACGATTATCTCGGGATTGCAAGATAACCAAACAAAACTTTTAGTGGGTTTCTACTTATTTTATTAAATATCATCTCCACCAAACAGGACAAGCTTGCATCTGTTATAGTTTTGGAGAAAAATGTGTTCATTTCATGTATGCGCGAAATGCCTTAAAAATGGCTTTAAAATGGATTTGGAGCATGGAGACGATTATCTCGGGATTGCAAGATAACCAAACAAAACTTTTAGTGGATTTCTACTTATTTTATTAAATATCATCTCCACCAAACAGGACAAGCTTGCATCTGTTATAGTTTTGGAGAAAAATGTGTTCATTTCATGTATGCGCGAAATGCCTTAAAAATGGCTTTAAAATGGATTTGGAGCATGGAGACGATTATCTCGGGATTGCAATATAACCAAACAAAACTTTTAGTGGATTTCTACTTATTTTATTAAATATCATCTCCACCAAACAGGACAAGCTTGCATCTGTTATAGTTTTGGAGAAAAATGTGTTCATTTCATGTATGCGCGAAATGCCTTAAAAATGGCTTTAAAATGGATTTGGAGCATGGAGACGATTATCTCGGGATTGCAAGATAACCAAACAAAAATTTTAGTGGATTTCTACTTATTTTATTAAATATCATCTCCACCAAACAGGACAAGCTTGCATCTGTTATAGTTTTGGAGAAAAATGTGTTCATTTCATGTATGCGCGAAATGCCTTAAAAATGGCTTTAAAATGGATTTGGAGCATGGAGACGATTATCTCGGGATTGCAAGATAACCAAACAAAACTTTTAGTGGATTTCTACTTATTTTATTAAATATCATCTCCACCAAACAGGACAAGCTTGCATCTGTTATAGTTTTGGAGAAAAATGTGTTCATTTCATGTATGCGCGAAATGCCTTAAAAATGGCTTTAAAATGGATTTGGAGCATGGAGACGATTATCTCGGGATTGCAAGATAACCAAACAAAACTCTTAGTGGATTTCTACTTATTTTATTAAATATCATCTCCACCAAACAGGACAAGCTTGCATCTGTTATAGTTTTGGAGAAAAATGTGTTCATTTCATGTATGCACGAAATGCCTTAAAAATGGCTTTAAAATGGATTTGGAGCATGGAGACGATTATCTCGGGATTGCAAGATAACCAAACAAAACTTTTAGTGGATTTCTACTTATTTTATTAAATATCATCTCCACTAAACAGGACAAGCTTGCATGTGTTATAGTTTTGGAGAAAAATGTGTTCATTTCATGTATGCGCAAAATGCCTTTGAAATGGCTTTAAAATGGATTTGGAGCATGGAGACGATTATCTCAGGATGGCAATATAAACAAACGAAACTTTTAGTAGATTTCTACTTATTTTATTAAATATTATCTCCACCAAACAGGACAAGCTTGCATCTGTTATAGTTTTGGAGAAAAATGTGTTCATTTCATGTATGCGCGAAATGCCTTAAAAATGGCTTTAAAATGGATTTGGAGCATGGAGACGATTATCTCGGGATTGCAAGATAACCAAACAAAACTTTTAGTGGATTTCTACTTATTTTATTAAATATCATCTCCACCAAACAGGACAAGCTTGCATCTGTTATAGTTTTGGAGAAAAATGTGTTCATTTCATGTATGCGCGAAATGCCTTAAAAATGGCTTTAAAATGGATTTGGAGCATGGAGACGATTATCTCGGGATTGCAATATAACCAAACAAAACTTTTAGTGGATTTCTACTTATTTTATTAAATATCATCTCCACCAAACAGGACAAGCTTGCATCTGTTATAGTTTTGGAGAAAAATGTGTTCATTTCATGTATGCGCGAAATGCCTTAAAAATGGCTTTAAAATGGATTTGGAGCATGGAGACGATTATCTCGGGATTGCAAGATAACCAAACAAAACTTTTAGTGGATTTCTACTTATTTTATTAAATATCATCTCCACCAAACAGGACAAGCTTGCATCTGTTATAGTTTTGGAGAAAAATGTGTTCATTTCATGTATGCGCGAAATGCCTTAAAAATGGCTTTAAAATGGATTTGGAGCATGGAGACGATTATCTCGGGATTGCAAGATAACCAAACAAAACTTTTAGTGGATTTCTACTTATTTTATTAAATATCATCTCCACCAAACAGGACAAGCTTGCATGTGTTATAGTTTTGGAGAAAAATGTGTTCATTTCATGTATGCGCAAAATGCCTTTGAAATGGCTTTAAAATGGATTTGGAGCATGGAGACGATTATCTCGGGATTGCAAGATAACCAAACAAAACTTTTAGTGGATTTCTACTTATTTTATTAAATATCATCTCCACCAAACAGGACAAGCTTGCATCTGTTATAGTTTTGGAGAAAAATGTGTTCATTTCATGTATGCGCGAAATGCCTTAAAAATGGCTTTAAAATGGATTTGGAGCATGGAGACGATTATCTCGGGATTGCAAGATAACCAAACAAAACTTTTAGTGGATTTCTACTTATTTTATTAAATATCATCTCCACCAAACAGGACAAGCTTGCATCTGTTATAGTTTTGGAGAAAAATGTGTTCATTTCATGTATGCGCGAAATGCCTTAAAAATGGCTTTAAAATGGATTTGGAGCATGGAGACGATTATCTCGGGATTGCAATATAACCAAACAAAACTTTTAGTGGATTTCTACTTATTTTATTAAATATCATCTCCACCAAACAGGACAAGCTTGCATCTGTTATAGTTTTGGAGAAAAATGTGTTCATTTCATGTATGCGCGAAATGCCTTAAAAATGGCTTTAAAATGGATTTGGAGCATGGAGACGATTATCTCGGGATTGCAAGATAACCAAACAAAAATTTTAGTGGATTTCTACTTATTTTATTAAATATCATCTCCACCAAACAGGACAAGCTTGCATCTGTTATAGTTTTGGAGAAAAATGTGTTCATTTCATGTATGCGCGAAATGCCTTAAAAATGGCTTTAAAATGGATTTGGAGCATGGAGACGATTATCTCGGGATTGCAAGATAACCAAACAAAACTTTTAGTGGGTTTCTACTTATTTTATTAAATATCATCTCCACCAAACAGGACAAGCTTGCATCTGTTATAGTTTTGGAGAAAAATGTGTTCATTTCATGTATGCGCGAAATGCCTTAAAAATGGCTTTAAAATGGATTTGGAGCATGGAGACGATTATCTCGGGATTGCAAGATAACCAAACAAAACTTTTAGTGGATTTCTACTTATTTTATTAAATATCATCTCCACCAAACAGGACAAGCTTGCATCTGTTATAGTTTTGGAGAAAAATGTGTTCATTTCATGTATGCGCGAAATGCCTTAAAAATGGCTTTAAAATGGATTTGGAGCATGGAGACGATTATCTCGGGATTGCAATATAACCAAACAAAACTTTTAGTGGATTTCTACTTATTTTATTAAATATCATCTCCACCAAACAGGACAAGCTTGCATCTGTTATAGTTTTGGAGAAAAATGTGTTCATTTCATGTATGCGCGAAATGCCTTAAAAATGGCTTTAAAATGGATTTGGAGCATGGAGACGATTATCTCGGGATTGCAAGATAACCAAACAAAAATTTTAGTGGATTTCTACTTATTTTATTAAATATCATCTCCACCAAACAGGACAAGCTTGCATCTGTTATAGTTTTGGAGAAAAATGTGTTCATTTCATGTATGCGCGAAATGCCTTAAAAATGGCTTTAAAATGGATTTGGAGCATGGAGACGATTATCTCGGGATTGCAAGATAACCAAACAAAACTTTTAGTGGATTTCTACTTATTTTATTAAATATCATCTCCACCAAACAGGACAAGCTTGCATCTGTTATAGTTTTGGAGAAAAATGTGTTCATTTCATGTATGCGCGAAATGCCTTAAAAATGGCTTTAAAATGGATTTGGAGCATGGAGACGATTATCTCGGGATTGCAAGATAACCAAACAAAACTCTTAGTGGATTTCTACTTATTTTATTAAATATCATCTCCACCAAACAGGACAAGCTTGCATCTGTTATAGTTTTGGAGAAAAATGTGTTCATTTCATGTATGCACGAAATGCCTTAAAAATGGCTTTAAAATGGATTTGGAGCATGGAGACGATTATCTCGGGATTGCAAGATAACCAAACAAAACTTTTAGTGGATTTCTACTTATTTTATTAAATATCATCTCCACTAAACAGGACAAGCTTGCATGTGTTATAGTTTTGGAGAAAAATGTGTTCATTTCATGTATGCGCAAAATGCCTTTGAAATGGCTTTAAAATGGATTTGGAGCATGGAGACGATTATCTCAGGATGGCAATATAAACAAACGAAACTTTTAGTAGATTTCTACTTATTTTATTAAATATTATCTCCACCAAACAGGACAAGCTTGCATCTGTTATAGTTTTGGAGAAAAATGTGTTCATTTCATGTATGCGCGAAATGCCTTAAAAATGGCTTTAAAATGGATTTGGAGCATGGAGACGATTATCTCGGGATTGCAAGATAACCAAACAAAACTTTTAGTGGATTTCTACTTATTTTATTAAATATCATCTCCACCAAACAGGACAAGCTTGCATCTGTTATAGTTTTGGAGAAAAATGTGTTCATTTCATGTATGCGCGAAATGCCTTAAAAATGGCTTTAAAATGGATTTGGAGCATGGAGACGATTATCTCGGGATTGCAATATAACCAAACAAAACTTTTAGTGGATTTCTACTTATTTTATTAAATATCATCTCCACCAAACAGGACAAGCTTGCATCTGTTATAGTTTTGGAGAAAAATGTGTTCATTTCATGTATGCGCGAAATGCCTTAAAAATGGCTTTAAAATGGATTTGGAGCATGGAGACGATTATCTCGGGATTGCAAGATAACCAAACAAAACTTTTAGTGGATTTCTACTTATTTTATTAAATATCATCTCCACCAAACAGGACAAGCTTGCATCTGTTATAGTTTTGGAGAAAAATGTGTTCATTTCATGTATGCGCGAAATGCCTTAAAAATGGCTTTAAAATGGATTTGGAGCATGGAGACGATTATCTCGGGATTGCAAGATAACCAAACAAAACTTTTAGTGGATTTCTACTTATTTTATTAAATATCATCTCCACCAAACAGGACAAGCTTGCATGTGTTATAGTTTTGGAGAAAAATGTGTTCATTTCATGTATGCGCAAAATGCCTTTGAAATGGCTTTAAAATGGATTTGGAGCATGGAGACGATTATCTCGGGATTGCAAGATAACCAAACAAAACTTTTAGTGGATTTCTACTTATTTTATTAAATATCATCTCCACCAAACAGGACAAGCTTGCATCTGTTATAGTTTTGGAGAAAAATGTGTTCATTTCATGTATGCGCGAAATGCCTTAAAAATGGCTTTAAAATGGATTTGGAGCATGGAGACGATTATCTCGGGATTGCAAGATAACCAAACAAAACTTTTAGTGGATTTCTACTTATTTTATTAAATATCATCTCCACCAAACAGGACAAGCTTGCATCTGTTATAGTTTTGGAGAAAAATGTGTTCATTTCATGTATGCGCGAAATGCCTTAAAAATGGCTTTAAAATGGATTTGGAGCATGGAGACGATTATCTCGGGATTGCAATATAACCAAACAAAACTTTTAGTGGATTTCTACTTATTTTATTAAATATCATCTCCACCAAACAGGACAAGCTTGCATCTGTTATAGTTTTGGAGAAAAATGTGTTCATTTCATGTATGCGCGAAATGCCTTAAAAATGGCTTTAAAATGGATTTGGAGCATGGAGACGATTATCTCGGGATTGCAAGATAACCAAACAAAAATTTTAGTGGATTTCTACTTATTTTATTAAATATCATCTCCACCAAACAGGACAAGCTTGCATCTGTTATAGTTTTGGAGAAAAATGTGTTCATTTCATGTATGCGCGAAATGCCTTAAAAATGGCTTTAAAATGGATTTGGAGCATGGAGACGATTATCTCGGGATTGCAAGATAACCAAACAAAACTTTTAGTGGGTTTCTACTTATTTTATTAAATATCATCTCCACCAAACAGGACAAGCTTGCATCTGTTATAGTTTTGGAGAAAAATGTGTTCATTTCATGTATGCGCGAAATGCCTTAAAAATGGCTTTAAAATAGATTTGGAGCATGGAGACGATTATCTCGGGATTGCAAGATAACCAAACAAAACTTTTAGTGGATTTCTACTTATTTTATTAAATATCATCTCCACCAAACAGGACAAGCTTGCATCTGTTATAGTTTTGGAGAAAAATGTGTTCATTTCATGTATGCGCGAAATGCCTTAAAAATGGCTTTAAAATGGATTTGGAGCATGGAGACGATTATCTCGGGATTGCAATATAACCAAACAAAACTTTTAGTGGATTTCTACTTATTTTATTAAATATCATCTCCACCAAACAGGACAAGCTTGCATCTGTTATAGTTTTGGAGAAAAATGTGTTCATTTCATGTATGCGCGAAATGCCTTAAAAATGGCTTTAAAATGGATTTGGAGCATGGAGACGATTATCTCGGGATTGCAAGATAACCAAACAAAAATTTTAGTGGATTTCTACTTATTTTATTAAATATCATCTCCACCAAACAGGACAAGCTTGCATCTGTTATAGTTTTGGAGAAAAATGTGTTCATTTCATGTATGCGCGAAATGCCTTAAAAATGGCTTTAAAATGGATTTGGAGCATGGAGACGATTATCTCGGGATTGCAAGATAACCAAACAAAACTTTTAGTGGATTTCTACTTATTTTATTAAATATCATCTCCACCAAACAGGACAAGCTTGCATCTGTTATAGTTTTGGAGAAAAATGTGTTCATTTCATGTATGCGCGAAATGCCTTAAAAATGGCTTTAAAATGGATTTGGAGCATGGAGACGATTATCTCGGGATTGCAAGATAACCAAACAAAACTTTTAGTGGATTTCTACTTATTTTATTAAATATCATCTCCACCAAACAGGACAAGCTTGCATGTGTTATAGTTTTGGAGAAAAATGTGTTCATTTCATGTATGCGCAAAATGCCTTTGAAATGGTTTTAAAATGGATTTGGAGCATGGAGACGATTATCTCGGGATTGCAAGATAACCAAACAAAACTTTTAGTGGATTTCTACTTATTTTATTAAATATCATCTCCACCAAACAGGACAAGCTTGCATCTGTTATAGTTTTGGAGAAAAATGTGTTCATTTCATGTATGCGCGAAATGCCTTAAAAATGGCTTTAAAATGGATTTGGAGCATCGAGACGATTATCTCGGGATTGCAAGATAACCAAACAAAACTTTTAGTGGATTTCTACTTATTTTATTAAATATCATCTCCACCAAACAGGACAAGCTTGCATCTGTTATAGTTTTAGAGAAAAATGTGTTCATTTCATGTATGCGCGAAATGCCTTAAAAATGGCTTTAAAATGGATTTGGAGCATGGAGACGATTATCTCGGGATTGCAAGATAACCAAACAAAACTTTTAGTGGATTTCTACTTATTTTATTAAATATCATCTCCACCAAACAGGACAAGCTTGCATCTGTTATAGTTTTGGAGAAAAATGTGTTCATTTCATGTATGCGCGAAATGCCTTAAAAATGGCTTTAAAATGGATTTGGAGCATGGAGACGATTATCTCGGGATTGCAAGATAACCAAACAAAACTTTTAGTGGATTTCTACTTATTTTATTAAATATCATCTCCACCAAACAGGACAAGCTTGCATCTGTTATAGTTTTGGAGAAAAATGTGTTCATTTCATGTATGCGCGAAATGCCTTAAAAATGGCTTTAAAATGGATTTGGAGCATGGAGACGATTATCTCGGGATTGCAAGATAACCAAACAAAACTTTTAGTGGATTTCTACTTATTTTATTAAATATCATCTCCACCAAACAGGACAAGCTTGCATCTGTTATAGTTTTGGAGAAAAATGTGTTCATTTCATGTATGCGCGAAATGCCTTAAAAATGGCTTTAAAATGGATTTGGAGCATGGAGACGATTATCTCGGGATTGCAAGATAACCAAACAAAACTTTTAGTGGATTTCTACTTATTTTATTAAATATCATCTCCACCAAACAGGACAAGCTTGCATGTGTTATAGTTTTGGAGAAAAATGTGTTCATTTCATGTATGCGCAAAATGCCTTTGAAATGGCTTTAAAATGGATTTGGAGCATGGAGACGATTATCTCAGGATGGCAATATAAACAAACGAAACATTTAGTAGATTTCTACTTATTTTATTAAATATTATCTCCACCAAACAGGACAAGCTTGCATCTGTTATAGTTTTGGAGAAAAATGTGTTCATTTCATGTATGCGCGAAATGCCTTAAAAATGGCTTAAAAATGGATTTGGAGCATGAAGACGATTATCTCGGGATTGCAAGATAACCAAACAAAACTTTTAGTGGATTTCTACTTATTTTATTAAATATCATCTCCACCAAACAGGACAAGCTTGCATCTGTTATAGTTTTGGAGAAAAATGTGTTCATTTCATGTATGCGCGAAATGCCTTAAAAATGGCTTTAAAATAGATTTGGTGCATGGAGACGATTATCTCGGGATTGCAAGATAACCAAACAAAACTTTTAGTGGATTTCTACTTATTTTATTAAATATCATCTCCACCAAACAGGACAAGCTTGCATGTGTTATAGTTTTGGAGAAAAATGTGTTCATTTCATGTATGCGCAAAATGCCTTTGAAATGGCTTTAAAATGGATTTGGAGCATGGAGACGATTATCTCAGGATGGCAATATAAACAAACGAAACTTTTAGTAGATTTCTACTTATTTTATTAAATATTATCTCCACCAAACAGGACAAGCTTGCATCTGTTATAGTTTTGGAGAAAAATGTGTTCATTTCATGTATGCGCGAAATGCCTTAAAAATGGCTTTAAAATGGATTTGGAGCATGGAGACGATTATCTCAGGATTGCAAGATAACCAAACAAAACTTTTAGTGGATTTCTACTTATTTTATTAAATATCATCTCCACCAAACAGGACAAGCTTGCATCTGTTATAGTTTTGGAGAAAAATGTGTTCATTTCATGTATGCGCGAAATGCCTTAAAAATGACTTTAAAATGGATTTGGAGCATGGAGACGATTATCTCGGGATTGCAAGATAACCAAACAAAACTTTTAGTGGATTTCTACTTATTTTATTAAATATCATCTCCACCAAACAGGACAAGCTTGCATGTGTTATAGTTTTGGAGAAAAATGTGTTCATTTCATGTATGCGCAAAATGCCTTTGAAATGGCTTTAAAATGGATTTGGAGCATGGAGACGATTATCTCAGGATGGCAATATAAACAAACGAAACTTTTAGTAGATTTCTACTTATTTTATTAAATATTATCTCCACCAAACAGGACAAGCTTGCATCTGTTATAGTTTTGGAGAAAAATGTGTTCATTTCATGTATGCGCGAAATGCCTTAAAAATGGCTTTAAAATGGATTTGGAGCATGGAGACGATTATCTCGGGATTGCAATATAACCAAACAAAACTTTTAGTGGATTTCTACTTATTTTATTAAATATCATCTCCACCAAACAGGACAAGCTTGCATCTGTTATAGTTTTGGAGAAAAATGTGTTCATTTCATGTATGCGCGAAATGCCTTAAAAATGACTTTAAAATGGATTTGGAGCATGGAGACGATTATCTCGGGATTGCAAGATAACCAAACAAAACTTTTAGTGGATTTCTACTTATTTTATTAAATATCATCTCCACCAAACAGGACAAGCTTGCATCTGTTATAGTTTTGGAGAAAAATGTGTTCATTTCATGTATGCGCGAAATGCCTTAAAAATGGCTTTAAAATGGATTTGGAGCATGGAGACGATTATCTCGGGATTGCAAGATAACCAAACAAAACTTTTAGTGGATTTCTACTTATTTTATTAAATATCATCTCCACCAAACAGGACAAGCTTGCATCTGTTATAGTTTTGGAGAAAAATGTGTTCATTTCATGTATGCGCGAAATGCCTTAAAAATGGCTTTAAAATGGATTTGGAGCATGGAGACGATTATCTCGGGATTGCAAGATAACCAAACAAAACTTTTAGTGGATTTCTACTTATTTTATTAAATATCATCTCCACCAAACAGGACAAGCTTGCATCTGTTATAGTTTTGGAGAAAAATGTGTTCATTTCATGTATGCGCGAAATGCCTTAAAAATGGCTTTAAAATGGATTTGGAGCATGGAGACGATTATCTCGGGATTGCAAGATAACCAAACAAAACTTTTAGTGGATTTCTACTTATTTTATTAAATATCATCTCCACCAAACAGGACAAGCTTGCATGTGTTATAGTTTTGGAGAAAAATGTGTTCATTTCATGTATGCGCAAAATGCCCTTGAAATGGCTTTAAAATGGATTTGGAGCATGGAGACGATTATCTCAGGATGGCAATATAAACAAACGAAACTTTTAGTAGATTTCTACTTATTTTATTAAATATTATCTCCACCAAACAGGACAAGCTTGCATCTGTTATAGTTTTGGAGAAAAATGTGTTCATTTCATGTATGCGCGAAATGCCTTAAAAATGGCTTTAAAATGGATTTGGAGCATGGAGACGATTATCTCGGGATTGCAAGATAACCAAACAAAACTTTTAGTGGATTTCTACTTATTTTATTAAATATCATCTCCACCAAACAGGACAAGCTTGCATCTGTTATAGTTTTGGAGAAAAATGTGTTCATTTCATGTATGCGCGAAATGCCTTAAAAATGACTTTAAAATGGATTTGGAGCATGGAGACGATTATCTCGGGATTGCAAGATAACCAAACAAAACTTTTAGTGGATTTCTACTTATTTTATTAAATATCATCTCCACCAAACAGGACAAGCTTGCATGTGTTATAGTTTTGGAGAAAAATGTTTTCATTTCATGTATGCGCAAAATGCCTTTGAAATGGCTTTAAAATGGATTTGGAGCATGGAGACGATTATCTCAGGATGGCAATATAAACAAACGAAACTTTTAGTAGATTTCTACTTATTTTATTAAATATTATCTCCACCAAACAGGACAAGCTTGCATCTGTTATAGTTTTGGAGAAAAATGTGTTCATTTCATGTATGCGCGAAATGCCTTAAAAATGGCTTTAAAATGGATTTGGAGCATGGAGACGATTATCTCGGGATTGCAAGATAACCAAACAAAACTTTTAGTGGATTTCTACTTATTTTATTAAATATCATCTCCACCAAACAGGACAAGCTTGCATCTGTTATAGTTTTGGAGAAAAATGTGTTCATTTCATGTATGCGCGAAATGCCTTAAAAATGGCTTTAAAATGGATTTGGAGCATGGAGACGATTATCTCGGGATTGCAAGATAACCAAACAAAACTTTTAGTGGATTTCTACTTTTTTTATTAAATATCATCTCCACCAAACAGGACAAGCTTGCATCTGTTATAGTTTTGGAGAAAAATGTGTTCATTTCATGTATGCGCGAAATGCCTTAAAAATGGCTTTAAAATGGATTTGGAGCATGGAGACGATTATCTCGGGATTGCAAGATAACCAAACAAAACTTTTAGTGGATTTCTACTTATTTTATTAAATATCATCTCCACCAAACAGGACAAGCTTGCATGTGTTATAGTTTTGGAGAAAAATGTGTTCATTTCATGTATGCGCAAAATGCCTTTGAAATGGCTTTAAAATGGATTTGGAGCATGGAGACGATTATCTCGGGATTGCAAGATAACCAAACAAAACTTTTAGTGGATTTCTACTTATTTTATTAAATATCATCTCCACCAAACAGGACAAGCTTGCATGTGTTATAGTTTTGGAGAAAAATGTGTTCATTTCATGTATGCGCAAAATGCCTTTGAAATGGCTTTAAAATGGATTTGGAGCATGGAGACGATTATCTCGGGATTGCAAGATAACCAAACAAAACTTTTAGTGGATTTCTACTTATTTTATTAAATATCATCTCCACCAAACAGGACAAGCTTGCATGTGTTATAGTTTTGGAGAAAAATGTGTTCATTTCATGTATGCGCAAAATGCCTTTGAAATGGCTTTAAAATGGATTTGGAGCATGGAGACGATTATCTCAGGATGGCAATATAAACAAACGAAACTTTTAGTAGATTTCTACTTATTTTATTAAATATTATCTCCACCAAACAGGACAAGCTTGCATCTGTTATAGTTTTGGAGAAAAATGTGTTCATTTCATGTATGCGCGAAATGCCTTAAAAATGGCTTTAAAATGGATTTGGAGCATGGAGACGATTATCTCGGGATTGCAAGATAACCAAACAAAACTTTTAGTGGATTTCTACTTATTTTATTAAATATCATCTCCACCAAACAGGACAAGCTTGCATCTGTTATAGTTTTGGAGAAAAATGTGTTCATTTCATGTATGCGCGAAATGCCTTAAAAATGGCTTTAAAATGGATTTGGAGCATGGAGACGATTATCTCGGGATTGCAAGATAACCAAACAAAACTTTTAGTGGATTTCTACTTATTTTATTAAATATCATCTCCACCAAACAGGACAAGCTTGCATGTGTTATAGTTTTGGAGAAAAATGTGTTCATTTCATGTATGCGCAAAATGCCCTTGAAATGGCTTTAAAATGGATTTGGAGCATGGAGACGATTATCTCAGGATGGCAATATAAACAAACGAAACTTTTAGTAGATTTCTACTTATTTTATTAAATATTATCTCCACCAAACAGGACAAGCTTGCATCTGTTATAGTTTTGGAGAAAAATGTGTTCATTTCATGTATGCGCGAAATGCCTTAAAAATGGCTTTAAAATGGATTTGGAGCATGGAGACGATTATCTCGGGATTGCAAGATAACCAAACAAAACTTTTAGTGGATTTCTACTTATTTTATTAAATATCATCTCCACCAAACAGGACAAGCTTGCATCTGTTATAGTTTTGGAGAAAAATGTGTTCATTTCATGTATGCGCGAAATGCCTTAAAAATGACTTTAAAATGGATTTGGAGCATGGAGACGATTATCTCGGGATTGCAAGATAACCAAACAAAACTTTTAGTGGATTTCTACTTATTTTATTAAATATCATCTCCACCAAACAGGACAAGCTTGCATGTGTTATAGTTTTGGAGAAAAATGTTTTCATTTCATGTATGCGCAAAATGCCTTTGAAATGGCTTTAAAATGGATTTGGAGCATGGAGACGATTATCTCAGGATGGCAATATAAACAAACGAAACTTTTAGTAGATTTCTACTTATTTTATTAAATATTATCTCCACCAAACAGGACAAGCTTGCATCTGTTATAGTTTTGGAGAAAAATGTGTTCATTTCATGTATGCGCGAAATGCCTTAAAAATGGCTTTAAAATGGATTTGGAGCATGGAGACGATTATCTCGGGATTGCAAGATAACCAAACAAAACTTTTAGTGGATTTCTACTTATTTTATTAAATATCATCTCCACCAAACAGGACAAGCTTGCATCTGTTATAGTTTTGGAGAAAAATGTGTTCATTTCATGTATGCGCGAAATGCCTTAAAAATGGCTTTAAAATGGATTTGGAGCATGGAGACGATTATCTCGGGATTGCAAGATAACCAAACAAAACTTTTAGTGGATTTCTACTTTTTTTATTAAATATCATCTCCACCAAACAGGACAAGCTTGCATCTGTTATAGTTTTGGAGAAAAATGTGTTCATTTCATGTATGCGCGAAATGCCTTAAAAATGGCTTTAAAATGGATTTGGAGCATGGAGACGATTATCTCGGGATTGCAAGATAACCAAACAAAACTTTTAGTGGATTTCTACTTATTTTATTAAATATCATCTCCACCAAACAGGACAAGCTTGCATGTGTTATAGTTTTGGAGAAAAATGTGTTCATTTCATGTATGCGCAAAATGCCTTTGAAATGGCTTTAAAATGGATTTGGAGCATGGAGACGATTATCTCGGGATTGCAAGATAACCAAACAAAACTTTTAGTGGATTTCTACTTATTTTATTAAATATCATCTCCACCAAACAGGACAAGCTTGCATGTGTTATAGTTTTGGAGAAAAATGTGTTCATTTCATGTATGCGCAAAATGCCTTTGAAATGGCTTTAAAATGGATTTGGAGCATGGAGACGATTATCTCAGGATGGCAATATAAACAAACGAAACTTTTAGTAGATTTCTACTTATTTTATTAAATATTATCTCCACCAAACAGGACAAGCTTGCATCTGTTATAGTTTTGGAGAAAAATGTGTTCATTTCATGTATGCGCGAAATGCCTTAAAAATGGCTTTAAAATGGATTTGGAGCATGGAGACGATTATCTCGGGATTGCAAGATAACCAAACAAAACTTTTAGTGGATTTCTACTTATTTTATTAAATATCATCTCCACCAAACAGGACAAGCTTGCATCTGTTATAGTTTTGGAGAAAAATGTGTTCATTTCATGTATGCGCGAAATGCCTTAAAAATGGCTTTAAAATGGATTTGGAGCATGGAGACGATTATCTCGGGATTGCAAGATAACCAAACAAAACTTTTAGTGGATTTCTACTTATTTATTAAATATCATCTCCACCAAACAGGACAAGCTTGCATGTGTTATAGTTTTGGAGAAAAATGTGTTCATTTCATGTATGCGCAAAATGCCCTTGAAATGGCTTTAAAATGGATTTGGAGCATGGAGACGATTATCTCAGGATGGCAATATAAACAAACGAAACTTTTAGTAGATTTCTACTTATTTTATTAAATATCATCTCCACCAAACAGGACAAGCTTGCATCTGTTATAGTTTTGGAGAAAAATGTGTTCATTTCATGTATGCGCGAAATGCCTTAAAAATGGCTTTAAAATGGATTTGGAGCATGGAGACGATTATCTCGGGATTGCAAGATAACCAAACAAAACTTTTAGTGGATTTCTACTTATTTTATTAAATATCATCTCCACCAAACAGGACAAGCTTGCATCTGTTATAGTTTTGGAGAAAAATGTGTTCATTTCATGTATGCGCGAAATGCCTTAAAAATGACTTTAAAATGGATTTGGAGCATGGAGACGATTATCTCGGGATTGCAAGATAACCAAACAAAACTTTTAGTGGATTTCTACTTATTTTATTAAATATCATCTCCACCAAACAGGACAAGCTTGCATCTGTTATAGTTTTGGAGAAAAATGTGTTCATTTCATGTATGCGCGAAATGCCTTAAAAATGGCTTTAAAATGGATTTGGAGCATGGAGACGATTATCTCGGGATTGCAAGATAACCAAACAAAACTTTTAGTGGATTTCTACTTATTTTATTAAATATCATCTCCACCAAACAGGACAAGCTTGCATCTGTTATAGTTTTGGAGAAAAATGTGTTCATTTCATGTATGCGCGAAATGCCTTAAAAATGGCTTTAAAATGGATTTGGAGCATGGAGACGATTATCTCGGGATTGCAAGATAACCAAACAAAACTTTTAGTGGATTTCTACTTATTTTATTAAATATCATCTCCACCAAACAGGACAAGCTTGCATGTGTTATAGTTTTGGAGAAAAATGTGTTCATTTCATGTATGCGCAAAATGCCCTTGAAATGGCTTTAAAATGGATTTGGAGCATGGAGACGATTATCTCAGGATGGCAATATAAACAAACGAAACTTTTAGTAGATTTCTACTTATTTTATTAAATATTATCTCCACCAAACAGGACAAGCTTGCATCTGTTATAGTTTTGGAGAAAAATGTGTTCATTTCATGTATGCGCGAAATGCCTTAAAATGGCTTTAAAATGGATTTGGAGCATGGAGACGATTATCTCGGGATTGCAAGATAACCAAACAAAACTTTTAGTGGATTTCTACATATTTTATTAAATATCATCTCCACCAAACAGGACAAGCTTGCATCTGTTATAGTTTTGGAGAAAAATGTGTTCATTTCATGTATGCGCGAAATGCCTTAAAAATGGCTTTAAAATGGATTTGGAGCATGGAGACGATTATCTCGGGATTGCAAGATAACCAAACAAAACTTTTAGTGGATTTCTACTTATTTTATTAAATATCATCTCCACCAAACAGGACAAGCTTGCATGTGTTATAGTTTTGGAGAAAAATGTGTTCATTTCATGTATGCGCAAAATGCCCTTGAAATGGCTTTAAAATGGATTTGGAGCATGGAGACGATTATCTCAGGATGGCAATATAAACAAACGAAACTTTTAGTAGATTTCTACTTATTTTATTAAATATTATCTCCACCAAACAGGACAAGCTTGCATCTGTTATAGTTTTGGAGAAAAATGTGTTCATTTCATGTATGCGCGAAATGCCTTAAAAATGGCTTTAAAATGGATTTGGAGCATGGAGACGATTATCTCGGGATTGCAAGATAACCAAACAAAACTTTTAGTGGATTTCTACATATTTTATTAAATATCATCTCCACCAAACAGGACAAGCTTGCATCTGTTATAGTTTTGGAGAAAAATGTGTTCATTTCATGTATGCGCGAAATGCCTTAAAAATGACTTTAAAATGGATTTGGAGCATGGAGACGATTATCTCGGGATTGCAAGATAACCAAACAAAACTTTTAGTGGATTTCTACTTATTTTATTAAATATCATCTCCACCAAACAGGACAAGCTTGCATCTGTTATAGTTTTGGAGAAAAATGTGTTCATTTCATGTATGCGCGAAATGCCTTAAAAATGGCTTTAAAATGGATTTGGAGCATGGAGACGATTATCTCGGGATTGCAAGATAACCAAACAAAACTTTTAGTGGATTTCTACTTATTTTATTAAATATCATCTCCACCAAACAGGACAAGCTTGCATCTGTTATAGTTTTGGAGAAAAATGTGTTCATTTTATGTATGCGCGAAATGCCTTAAAAATGGCTTTAAAATGGATTTGGAGCATGGAGACGATTATCTCGGGATTGCAAGATAACCAAACAAAACTTTTAGTGGATTTCTACTTATATTATTAAATATCATCTCCACCAAACAGGACAAGCTTGCATGTGTTATAGTTTTGGAGAAAAATGTGTTCATTTCATGTATGCGCGAAATGCCTTAAAAATGACTTTAAAATGGATTTGGAGCATGGAGACGATTATCTCGGGATTGCAAGATAACCAAACAAAACTTTTAGTGGATTTCTACTTATTTTATTAAATATCATCTCCACCAAACAGGACAAGCTTGCATCTGTTATAGTTTTGGAGAAAAATGTGTTCATTTCATGTATGCGCGAAATGCCTTAAAAATGGCTTTAAAATGGATTTGGAGCATGGAGACGATTATCTCGGGATTGCAAGATAACCAAACAAAACTTTTAGTGGATTTCTACTTATTTTATTAAATATCATCTCCACCAAACAGGACAAGCTTGCATCTGTTATAGTTTTGGAGAAAAATGTGTTCATTTCATGTATGCGCGAAATGCCTTAAAAATGGCTTTAAAATAGATTTGGTGCATGGAGACGATTATCTCGGGATTGCAAGATAACCAAACAAAACTTTTAGTGGATTTCTACTTATTTTATTAAATATCATCTCCACCAAACAGGACAAGCTTGCATGTGTTATAGTTTTGGAGAAAAATGTGTTCATTTCATGTATGCGCAAAATGCCTTTGAAATGGCTTTAAAATGGATTTGGAGCATGGAGACGATTATCTCAGGATGGCAATATAAACAAACGAAACTTTTAGTAGATTTCTACTTATTTTATTAAATATTATCTCCACCAAACAGGACAAGCTTGCATCTGTTATAGTTTTGGAGAAAAATGTGTTCATTTCATGTATGCGCGAAATGCCTTAAAAATGGCTTTAAAATGGATTTGGAGCATGGAGACGATTATCTCAGGATTGCAAGATAACCAAACAAAACTTTTAGTGGATTTCTACTTATTTTATTAAATATCATCTCCACCAAACAGGACAAGCTTGCATCTGTTATAGTTTTGGAGAAAAATGTGTTCATTTCATGTATGCGCGAAATGCCTTAAAAATGACTTTAAAATGGATTTGGAGCATGGAGACGATTATCTCGGGATTGCAAGATAACCAAACAAAACTTTTAGTGGATTTCTACTTATTTTATTAAATATCATCTCCACCAAACAGGACAAGCTTGCATGTGTTATAGTTTTGGAGAAAAATGTGTTCATTTCATGTATGCGCAAAATGCCTTTGAAATGGCTTTAAAATGGATTTGGAGCATGGAGACGATTATCTCAGGATGGCAATATAAACAAACGAAACTTTTAGTAGATTTCTACTTATTTTATTAAATATTATCTCCACCAAACAGGACAAGCTTGCATCTGTTATAGTTTTGGAGAAAAATGTGTTCATTTCATGTATGCGCGAAATGCCTTAAAAATGGCTTTAAAATGGATTTGGAGCATGGAGACGATTATCTCGGGATTGCAAGATAACCAAACAAAACTTTTAGTGGATTTCTACTTATTTTATTAAATATCATCTCCACCAAACAGGACAAGCTTGCATCTGTTATAGTTTTGGAGAAAAATGTGTTCATTTCATGTATGCGCGAAATGCCTTAAAAATGACTTTAAAATGGATTTGGAGCATGGAGACGATTATCTCGGGATTGCAAGATAACCAAACAAAACTTTTAGTGGATTTCTACTTATTTTATTAAATATCATCTCCACCAAACAGGACAAGCTTGCATCTGTTATAGTTTTGGAGAAAAATGTGTTCATTTCATGTATGCGCGAAATGCCTTAAAAATGGCTTTAAAATGGATTTGGAGCATGGAGACGATTATCTCGGGATTGCAAGATAACCAAACAAAACTTTTAGTGGATTTCTACTTATTTTATTAAATATCATCTCCACCAAACAGGACAAGCTTGCATCTGTTATAGTTTTGGAGAAAAATGTGTTCATTTCATGTATGCGCGAAATGCCTTAAAAATGGCTTTAAAATGGATTTGGAGCATGGAGACGATTATCTCGGGATTGCAAGATAACCAAACAAAACTTTTAGTGGATTTCTACTTATTTTATTAAATATCATCTCCACCAAACAGGACAAGCTTGCATCTGTTATAGTTTTGGAGAAAAATGTGTTCATTTCATGTATGCGCGAAATGCCTTAAAAATGGCTTTAAAATGGATTTGGAGCATGGAGACGATTATCTCGGGATTGCAAGATAACCAAACAAAACTTTTAGTGGATTTCTACTTATTTTATTAAATATCATCTCCACCAAACAGGACAAGCTTGCATGTGTTATAGTTTTGGAGAAAAATGTGTTCATTTCATGTATGCGCAAAATGCCCTTGAAATGGCTTTAAAATGGATTTGGAGCATGGAGACGATTATCTCAGGATGGCAATATAAACAAACGAAACTTTTAGTAGATTTCTACTTATTTTATTAAATATTATCTCCACCAAACAGGACAAGCTTGCATCTGTTATAGTTTTGGAGAAAAATGTGTTCATTTCATGTATGCGCGAAATGCCTTAAAAATGGCTTTAAAATGGATTTGGAGCATGGAGACGATTATCTCGGGATTGCAAGATAACCAAACAAAACTTTTAGTGGATTTCTACTTATTTTATTAAATATCATCTCCACCAAACAGGACAAGCTTGCATCTGTTATAGTTTTGGAGAAAAATGTGTTCATTTCATGTATGCGCGAAATGCCTTAAAAATGACTTTAAAATGGATTTGGAGCATGGAGACGATTATCTCGGGATTGCAAGATAACCAAACAAAACTTTTAGTGGATTTCTACTTATTTTATTAAATATCATCTCCACCAAACAGGACAAGCTTGCATGTGTTATAGTTTTGGAGAAAAATGTGTTCATTTCATGTATGCGCAAAATGCCTTTGAAATGGCTTTAAAATGGATTTGGAGCATGGAGACGATTATCTCAGGATGGCAATATAAACAAACGAAACTTTTAGTAGATTTCTACTTATTTTATTAAATATTATCTCCACCAAACAGGACAAGCTTGCATCTGTTATAGTTTTGGAGAAAAATGTGTTCATTTCATGTATGCGCGAAATGCCTTAAAAATGGCTTTAAAATGGATTTGGAGCATGGAGACGATTATCTCGGGATTGCAAGATAACCAAACAAAACTTTTAGTGGATTTCTACTTATTTTATTAAATATCATCTCCACCAAACAGGACAAGCTTGCATCTGTTATAGTTTTGGAGAAAAATGTGTTCATTTCATGTATGCGCGAAATGCCTTAAAAATGGCTTTAAAATGGATTTGGAGCATGGAGACGATTATCTCGGGATTGCAAGATAACCAAACAAAACTTTTAGTGGATTTCTACTTATTTTATTAAATATCATCTCCACCAAACAGGACAAGCTTGCATCTGTTATAGTTTTGGAGAAAAATGTGTTCATTTCATGTATGCGCGAAATGCCTTAAAAATGGCTTTAAAATGGATTTGGAGCATGGAGACGATTATCTCGGGATTGCAAGATAACCAAACAAAACTTTTAGTGGATTTCTACTTATTTTATTAAATATCATCTCCACCAAACAGGACAAGCTTGCATGTGTTATAGTTTTGGAGAAAAATGTGTTCATTTCATGTATGCGCAAAATGCCTTTGAAATGGCTTTAAAATGGATTTGGAGCATGGAGACGATTATCTCGGGATTGCAAGATAACCAAACAAAACTTTTAGTGGATTTCTACTTATTTTATTAAATATCATCTCCACCAAACAGGACAAGCTTGCATGTGTTATAGTTTTGGAGAAAAATGTGTTCATTTCATGTATGCGCAAAATGCCTTTGAAATGGCTTTAAAATGGATTTGGAGCATGGAGACGATTATCTCAGGATGGCAATATAAACAAACGAAACTTTTAGTAGATTTCTACTTATTTTATTAAATATTATCTCCACCAAACAGGACAAGCTTGCATCTGTTATAGTTTTGGAGAAAAATGTGTTCATTTCATGTATGCGCGAAATGCCTTAAAAATGGCTTTAAAATGGATTTGGAGCATGGAGACGATTATCTCGGGATTGCAAGATAACCAAACAAAACTTTTAGTGGATTTCTACTTATTTTATTAAATATCATCTCCACCAAACAGGACAAGCTTGCATCTGTTATAGTTTTGGAGAAAAATGTGTTCATTTCATGTATGCGCGAAATGCCTTAAAAATGGCTTTAAAATGGATTTGGAGCATGGAGACGATTATCTCGGGATTGCAAGATAACCAAACAAAACTTTTAGTGGATTTCTACTTATTTATTAAATATCATCTCCACCAAACAGGACAAGCTTGCATGTGTTATAGTTTTGGAGAAAAATGTGTTCATTTCATGTATGCGCAAAATGCCCTTGAAATGGCTTTAAAATGGATTTGGAGCATGGAGACGATTATCTCAGGATGGCAATATAAACAAACGAAACTTTTAGTAGATTTCTACTTATTTTATTAAATATTATCTCCACCAAACAGGACAAGCTTGCATCTGTTATAGTTTTGGAGAAAAATGTGTTCATTTCATGTATGCGCGAAATGCCTTAAAAATGGCTTTAAAATGGATTTGGAGCATGGAGACGATTATCTCGGGATTGCAAGATAACCAAACAAA
Organism: Anomaloglossus baeobatrachus; assembly: GCF_048569485.1. Lineage (NCBI taxonomy): Eukaryota > Metazoa > Chordata > Amphibia > Anura > Aromobatidae > Anomaloglossus > Anomaloglossus baeobatrachus. Next base: position 94,673 of record NW_027444956.1, read on the forward strand.
ACTTTTAGTGGATTTCTACTTATTTTATTAAATATCATCTCCACCAAACAGGACAAGCTTGCATCTGTTATAGTTTTGGAGAAAAATGTGTTCATTTCATGTATGCGCGAAATGCCTTAAAAATGACTTTAAAATGGATTTGGAGCATGGAGACGATTATCTCGGGATTGCAAGATAACCAAACAAAACTTTTAGTGGATTTCTACTTATTTTATTAAATATCATCTCCACCAAACAGGACAAGCTTGCATCTGTTATAGTTTTGGAGAAAAATGTGTTCATTTCATGTATGCGCGAAATGCCTTAAAAATGGCTTTAAAATGGATTTGGAGCATGGAAACGATTATCTCGGGATTGCAAGATAACCAAACAAAACTTTTAGTGGATTTCTACTTATTTTATTAAATATCATCTCCACCAAACAGGACAAGCTTGCATCTGTTATAGTTTTGGAGAAAAATGTGTTCATTTCATGTATGCGCGAAATGCCTTAAAAATGGCTTTAAAATGGATTTGGAGCATGGAGACGATTATCTCGGGATTGCAAGATAACCAAACAAAACTTTTAGTGGATTTCTACTTATTTTATTAAATATCATCTCCACCAAACAGGACAAGCTTGCATCTGTTATAGTTTTGGAGAAAAATGTGTTCATTTCATGTATGCGCGAAATGCCTTAAAAATGGCTTTAAAATGGATTTGGAGCATGGAGACGATTATCTCGGGATTGCAAGATAACCAAACAAAACTTTTAGTGGATTTCTACTTATTTTATTAAATATCATCTCCACCAAACAGGACAAGCTTGCATGTGTTATAGTTTTGGAGAAAAATGTGTTCATTTCATGTATGCGCAAAATGCCTTTGAAATGGCTTTAAAATGGATTTGGAGCATGGAGACGATTATCTCGGGATTGCAAGATAACCAAACAAAACTTTTAGTGGATTTCTACTTATTTTATTAAATATCATCTCCACCAAACAGGACAAGCTTGCATGTGTTATAGTTTTGGAGAAAAATGTGTTCATTTCATGTATGCGCAAAATGCCTTTGAAATGGCTTTAAAATGGATTTGGAGCATGGAGACGATTATCTCAGGATGGCAATATAAACAAACGAAACTTTTAGTAGATTTCTACTTATTTTATTAAATATTATCTCCACCAAACAGGACAAGCTTGCATCTGTTATAGTTTTGGAGAAAAATGTGTTCATTTCATGTATGCGCGAAATGCCTTAAAAATGGCTTTAAAATGGATTTGGAGCATGGAGACGATTATCTCGGGATTGCAAGATAACCAAACAAAACTTTTAGTGGATTTCTACTTATTTTATTAAATATCATCTCCACCAAACAGGACAAGCTTGCATCTGTTATAGTTTTGGAGAAAAATGTGTTCATTTCATGTATGCGCGAAATGCCTTAAAAATGGCTTTAAAATGGATTTGGAGCATGGAGACGATTATCTCGGGATTGCAAGATAACCAAACAAAACTTTTAGTGGATTTCTACTTATTTATTAAATATCATCTCCACCAAACAGGACAAGCTTGCATGTGTTATAGTTTTGGAGAAAAATGTGTTCATTTCATGTATGCGCAAAATGCCCTTGAAATGGCTTTAAAATGGATTTGGAGCATGGAGACGATTATCTCAGGATGGCAATATAAACAAACGAAACTTTTAGTAGATTTCTACTTATTTTATTAAATATTATCTCCACCAAACAGGACAAGCTTGCATCTGTTATAGTTTTGGAGAAAAATGTGTTCATTTCATGTATGCGCGAAATGCCTTAAAAATGGCTTTAAAATGGATTTGGAGCATGGAGACGATTATCTCGGGATTGCAAGATAACCAAACAAAACTTTTAGTGGATTTCTACTTATTTTATTAAATATCATCTCCACCAAACAGGACAAGCTTGCATCTGTTATAGTTTTGGAGAAAAATGTGTTCATTTCATGTATGCGCGAAATGCCTTAAAAATGACTTTAAAATGGATTTGGAGCATGGAGACGATTATCTCGGGATTGCAAGATAACCAAACAAAACTTTTAGTGGATTTCTACTTATTTTATTAAATATCATCTCCACCAAACAGGACAAGCTTGCATCTGTTATAGTTTTGGAGAAAAATGTGTTCATTTCATGTATGCGCGAAATGCCTTAAAAATGGCTTTAAAATGGATTTGGAGCATGGAGACGATTATCTCGGGATTGCAAGATAACCAAACAAAACTTTTAGTGGATTTCTACTTATTTTATTAAATATCATCTCCACCAAACAGGACAAGCTTGCATCTGTTATAGTTTTGGAGAAAAATGTGTTCATTTCATGTATGCGCGAAATGCCTTAAAAATGGCTTTAAAATGGATTTGGAGCATGGAGACGATTATCTCGGGATTGCAAGATAACCAAACAAAACTTTTAGTGGATTTCTACTTATTTTATTAAATATCATCTCCACCAAACAGGACAAGCTTGCATCTGTTATAGTTTTGGAGAAAAATGTGTTCATTTCATGTATGCGCGAAATGCCTTAAAAATGGCTTTAAAATGGATTTGGAGCATGGAGACGATTATCTCGGGATTGCAAGATAACCAAACAAAACTTTTAGTGGATTTCTACTTATTTTATTAAATATCATCTCCACCAAACAGGACAAGCTTGCATGTGTTATAGTTTTGGAGAAAAATGTGTTCATTTCATGTATGCGCAAAATGCCCTTGAAATGGCTTTAAAATGGATTTGGAGCATGGAGACGATTATCTCAGGATGGCAATATAAACAAACGAAACTTTTAGTAGATTTCTACTTATTTTATTAAATATTATCTCCACCAAACAGGACAAGCTTGCATCTGTTATAGTTTTGGAGAAAAATGTGTTCATTTCATGTATGCGCGAAATGCCTTAAAAATGGCTTTAAAATGGATTTGGAGCATGGAGACGATTATCTCGGGATTGCAAGATAACCAAACAAAACTTTTAGTGGATTTCTACTTATTTTATTAAATATCATCTCCACCAAACAGGACAAGCTTGCATCTGTTATAGTTTTGGAGAAAAATGTGTTCATTTCATGTATGCGCGAAATGCCTTAAAAATGACTTTAAAATGGATTTGGAGCATGGAGACGATTATCTCGGGATTGCAAGATAACCAAACAAAACTTTTAGTGGATTTCTACTTATTTTATTAAATATCATCTCCACCAAACAGGACAAGCTTGCATCTGTTATAGTTTTGGAGAAAAATGTGTTCATTTCATGTATGCGCGAAATGCCTTAAAAATGGCTTTAAAATGGATTTGGAGCATGGAGACGATTATCTCGGGATTGCAAGATAACCAAACAAAACTTTTAGTGGATTTCTACTTATATTATTAAATATCATCTCCACCAAACAGGACAAGCTTGCATGTGTTATAGTTTTGGAGAAAAATGTGTTCATTTCATGTATGCGCAAAATGCCTTTGAAATGGCTTTAAAATGGATTTGGAGCATGGAGACGATTATCTCAGGATGGCAATATAAACAAACGAAACTTTTAGTAGATTTCTACTTATTTTATTAAATATTATCTCCACCAAACAGGACAAGCTTGCATCTGTTATAGTTTTGGAGAAAAATGTGTTCATTTCATGTATGCGCGAAATGCCTTAAAAATGGCTTTAAAATGGATTTGGAGCATGGAGACGATTATCTCGGGATTGCAAGATAACCAAACAAAACTTTTAGTGGATTTCTACTTATTTTATTAAATATCATCTCCACCAAACAGGACAAGCTTGCATCTGTTATAGTTTTGGAGAAAAATGTGTTCATTTCATGTATGCGCGAAATGCCTTAAAAATGGCTTTAAAATGGATTTGGAGCATGGAGACGATTATCTCGGGATTGCAAGATAACCAAACAAAACTTTTAGTGGATTTCTACTTATTTTATTAAATATCATCTCCACCAAACAGGACAAGCTTGCATCTGTTATAGTTTTGGAGAAAAATGTGTTCATTTCATGTATGCGCGAAATGCCTTAAAAATGGCTTTAAAATAGATTTGGTGCATGGAGACGATTATCTCGGGATTGCAAGATAACCAAACAAAACTTTTAGTGGATTTCTACTTATTTTATTAAATATCATCTCCACCAAACAGGACAAGCTTGCATGTGTTATAGTTTTGGAGAAAAATGTGTTCATTTCATGTATGCGCAAAATGCCTTTGAAATGGCTTTAAAATGGATTTGGAGCATGGAGACGATTATCTCAGGATGGCAATATAAACAAACGAAACTTTTAGTAGATTTCTACTTATTTTATTAAATATTATCTCCACCAAACAGGACAAGCTTGCATCTGTTATAGTTTTGGAGAAAAATGTGTTTTGTTTGGTTATCTTGCAATCCCGAGATAATCGTCTCCATGCTCCAAATCCATTTTAAAGCCATTTCAAAGGCATTTTGCGCATACATGAAATGAACACATTTTTCTCCAAAACTATAACACATGCAAGCTTGTCCTGTTTGGTGGAGATGATATTTAATAAAATAAGTAGAAATCCACTAAAAGTTTTGTTTGGTTATCTTGCAATCCCGAGATAATCGTCTCCATGCTCCAAATCCATTTTAAAGCCATTTTTAAGGCATTTCGCGCATACATGAAATGAACACATTTTTCTCCAAAACTATAACAGATGCAAGCTTGTCCTGTTTGGTGGAGATGATATTTAATAAAATAAGTAGAAATCCACTAAAAGTTTTGTTTGGTTATCTTGCAATCCCGAGATAATCGTCTCCATGCTCCAAATCCATTTTAAAGCCATTTTTAAGGCATTTCGCGCATACATGAAATGAACACATTTTTCTCCAAAACTATAACAGATGCAAGCTTGTCCTGTTTGGTGGAGATGATATTTAATAAAATAAGTAGAAATCCACTAAAAGTTTTGTTTGGTTATCTTGCAATCCCGAGATAATCGTCTCCATGCTCCAAATCCATTTTAAAGCCATTTTTAAGGCATTTCGCGCATACATGAAATGAACACATTTTTCTCCAAAACTATAACAGATGCAAGCTTGTCCTGTTTGGTGGAGATGATATTTAATAAAATAAGTAGAAATCCACTAAAAGTTTTGTTTGGTTATCTTGCAATCCCGAGATAATCGTCTCCATGCTCCAAATCCATTTTAAAGCCATTTTTAAGGCATTTCGCGCATACATGAAATGAACACATTTTTCTCCAAAACTATAACAGATGCAAGCTTGTCCTGTTTGGTGGAGATGATATTTAATAAAATAAGTAGAAATCCACTAAAAGTTTTGTTTGGTTATCTTGCAATCCCGAGATAATCGTCTCCATGCTCCAAATCCATTTTAAAGCCATTTTTAAGGCATTTCGCGCATACATGAAATGAACACATTTTTCTCCAAAACTATAACAGATGCAAGCTTGTCCTGTTTGGTGGAGATGATATTTAATAAAATAAGTAGAAATCCACTAAAAGTTTTGTTTGGTTATCTTGCAATCCCGAGATAATCGTCTCCATGCTCCAAATCCATTTTAAAGCCATTTTTAAGGCATTTAGCGCATACATGAAATGAACACATTTTTCTCCAAAACTATAACAGATGCAAGCTTGTCCTGTTTGGTGGAGATGATATTTAATAAAATAAGTAGAAATCCACTAAATGTTTTGTTTGGTTATCTTGCAATCCCGAGATAATCGTCTCCATGCTCCAAATCCATTTTAAAGCCATTTTTAAGGCATTTCGCGCATACATGAAATGAACACATTTTTCTCCAAAACTATAACAGATGCAAGCTTGTCCTGTTTGGTGGAGATGATATTTAATAAAATAAGTAGAAATCCACTAAAAGTTTTGTTTGGTTATCTTGCAATCCCGAGATAATCGTCTCCATGCTCCAAATCCATTTTAAAGCCATTTTTAAGGCATTTCGCGCATACATGAAATGAACACATTTTTCTCCAAAACTATAACAGATGCAAGCTAGTCCTGTTTGGTGGAGATGATATTTAATAAAATAAGTAGAAATCCACTAAAAGTTTTGTTTGGTTATCTTGCAATCCCGAGATAATCGTCTCCATGCTCCAAATCCATTTTAAAGCCATTTTTAAGGCATTTCGCGCATACATGAAATGAACACATTTTTCTCCAAAACTATAACAGATGCAAGCTTGTCCTGTTTGGTGGAGATAATATTTAATAAAATAAGTAGAAATCTACTAAAAGTTTCGTTTGTTTATATTGCCATCCTGAGATAATCGTCTCCATGCTCCAAATCCATTTTAAAGCCATTTCAAAGGCATTTTGCGCATACATGAAATGAACACATTTTTCTCCAAAACTATAACACATGCAAGCTTGTCCTGTTTGGTGGAGATGATATTTATTAAAATAAGTAGAAATCCACTAAAAGTTTTGTTTGGTTATCTTGCAATCCCGAGATAATCGTCTCAATGCTCCAAATCCATTTTAAAGCCATTTTTAAGGCATTTCGCGCATACATGAAATGAACACATTTTTCTCCAAAACTATAACAGATGCAAGCTTGTCCTGTTTGGTGGAGATGATATTTAATAAAATAAGTAGAAATCCACTAAAAGTTTTGTTTGGTTATCTTGCAATCCCGAGATAATCGTCTCCATGCTCCAAATCCATTTTAAAGCCATTTTTAAGGCATTTCGCGCATACATGAAATGAACACATTTTTCTCCAAAACTATAACAGATGCAAGCTTGTCCTGTTTGGTGGAGATTATATTTAATAAAATAAGTAGAAATCCACTAAAAGTTTTGTTTGGTTATCTTGCAATCCCGAGATAATCGTCTCCATGCTCCAAATCCATTTTAAAGCCATTTCAAAGGCATTTTGCGCATACATGAAATGAACACATTTTTCTCCAAAACTATAACACATGCAAGCTTGTCCTGTTTGGTGGAGATGATATTTAATAAAATAAGTAGAAATCCACTAAAAGTTTTGTTTGGTTATCTTGCAATCCCGAGATAATCGTCTCCATGCTCCAAATCCATTTTAAAGCCATTTCTAAGGCATTTCGCGCATACATGAAATGAACACATTTTTCTCCAAAACTATAACAGATGCAAGCTTGTCCTGTTTGGTGGAGATGATATTTAATAAAATAAGTAGAAATCCACTAAAAGTTTTGTTTGGTTATCTTGCAATCCCGAGATAATCGTCTCCATGCTCCAAATCTATTTTAAAGCCATTTTTAAGGCATTTCGCGCATACATGAAATGAACACATTTTTCTCCAAAACTATAACAGATGCAAGCTTGTCCTGTTTGGTGGAGATGATATTTAATAAAATAAGTAGAAATCCACTAAAAGTTTTGTTTGGTTATCTTGCAATCCCGAGATAATCGTCTCCATGCTCCAAATCCATTTTAAAGCCATTTTTAAGGCATTTCGCTCATAAATGAAATGAACACATTTTTCTCCAAAACTATAACAGATGCAAGCTTGTCCTGTTTGGTGGAGATGATATTTAATAAAATAAGTAGAAATCCACTAAAAGTTTTGTTTGGTTATCTTGCAATCCCGAGATAATCGTCTCCATGCTCCAAATCCATTTTAAAGCCATTTTTAAGGCATTTCGCGCATACATGAAATGAACACATTTTTCTCCAAAACTATAACAGATGCAAGCTTGTCCTGTTTGGTGGAGATGATATTTAATAAAATAAGTAGAAATCCACTAAAAGTTTTGTTTGGTTATCTTGCAATCCCGAGATAATCGTCTCCATGCTCCAAATCCATTTTAAAGCCATTTCTAAGGCATTTCGCGCATACATGAAATGAACACATTTTTCTCCAAAACTATAACAGATGCAAGCTTGTCCTGTTTGGTGGAGATGATATTTAATAAAATAAGTAGAAATCCACTAAAAGTTTTGTTTGGTTATCTTGCAATCCCGAGATAATCGTCTCCATGCTCCAAATCTATTTTAAAGCCATTTTTAAGGCATTTCGCGCATACATGAAATGAACACATTTTTCTCCAAAACTATAACAGATGCAAGCTTGTCCTGTTTGGTGGAGATGATATTTAATAAAATAAGTAGAAATCCACTAAAAGTTTTGTTTGGTTATCTTGCAATCCCGAGATAATCGTCTCCATGCTCCAAATCCATTTTAAAGCCATTTTTAAGGCATTTCGCGCATACATGAAATGAACACATTTTTCTCCAAAACTATAACAGATGCAAGCTTGTCCTGTTTGGTGGAGATGATATTTAATAAAATAAGTAGAAATCCACTAAAAGTTTTGTTTGGTTATCTTGCAATCCCGAGATAATCGTCTCCATGCTCCAAATCTATTTTAAAGCCATTTTTAAGGCATTTCGCGCATACATGAAATGAACACATTTTTCTCCAAAACTATAACAGATGCAAGCTTGTCCTGTTTGGTGGAGATGATATTTAATAAAATAAGTAGAAATCCACTAAAAGTTTTGTTTGGTTATCTTGCAATCCCGAGATAATCGTCTCCATGCTCCAAATCTATTTTAAAGCCATTTTTAAGGCATTTCGCGCATACATGAAATGAACACATTTTTCTCCAAAACTATAACAGATGCAAGCTTGTCCTGTTTGGTGGAGATGATATTTAATAAAATAAGTAGAAATCCACTAAAAGTTTTGTTTGGTTATCTTGCAATCCCGAGATAATCGTCTCCATGCTCCAAATCCATTTTAAAGCCATTTTTAAGGCATTTCGCTCATAAATGAAATGAACACATTTTTCTCCAAAACTATAACAGATGCAAGCTTGTCCTGTTTGGTGGAGATGATATTTAATAAAATAAGTAGAAATCCACTAAAAGTTTTGTTTGGTTATCTTGCAATCCCGAGATAATCGTCTCCATGCTCCAAATCCATTTTAAAGCCATTTTTAAGGCATTTCGCGCATACATGAAATGAACACATTTTTCTCCAAAACTATAACAGATGCAAGCTTGTCCTGTTTGGTGGAGATGATATTTAATAAAATAAGTAGAAATCCACTAAAAGTTTTGTTTGGTTATCTTGCAATCCCGAGATAATCGTCTCCATGCTCCAAATCCATTTTAAAGCCATTTCTAAGGCATTTCGCGCATACATGAAATGAACACATTTTTCTCCAAAACTATAACAGATGCAAGCTTGTCCTGTTTGGTGGAGATGATGTTTAATAAAATAAGTAGAAATCCACTAAAAGTTTTGTTTGGTTATCTTGCAATCCCGAGATAATCGTCTCCATGCTCCAAATCCATTTTAAAGCCATTTTTAAGGCATTTCGCGCATACATGAAATGAACACATTTTTCTCCAAAACTATAACAGATGCAAGCTTGTCCTGTTTGGTGGAGATGATATTTAATAAAATAAGTAGAAATCCACTAAAAGTTTTGTTTGGTTATCTTGCAATCCCGAGATAATCGTCTCCATGCTCCAAATCCATTTTAAAGCCATTTTTAAGGCATTTCGCGCATACATGAAATGAACACATTTTTCTCCAAAACTATAACAGATGCAAGCTTGTCCTGTTTGGTGGAGATGATATTTAATAAAATAAGTAGAAATCCACTAAAAGTTTTGTTTGGTTATCTTGCAATCCCGAGATAATCGTCTCCATGCTCCAAATCCATTTTAAAGCCATTTTTAAGGCATTTCGCGCATACATGAAATGAACACATTTTTCTCCAAAACTATAACAGATGCAAGCTTGTCCTGTTTGGTGGAGATGATATTTAATAAAATAAGTAGAAATCCACTAAAAGTTTTGTTTGGTTATCTTGCAATCCCGAGATAATCGTCTCCATGCTCCAAATCCATTTTAAAGCCATTTTTAAGGCATTTCGCGCATACATGAAATGAACACATTTTTCTCCAAAACTATAACAGATGCAAGCTTGTCCTGTTTGGTGGAGATGATATTTAATAAAATAAGTAGAAATCCACTAAAAGTTTTGTTTGGTTATCTTGCAATCCCGAGATAATCGTCTCCATGCTCCAAATCCATTTTAAAGCCATTTTTAAGGCATTTCGCGCATACATGAAATGAACACATTTTTCTCCAAAACTATAACAGATGCAAGCTTGTCCTGTTTGGTGGAGATGATATTTAATAAAATAAGTAGAAATCCACTAAAAAATTTGTTTGGTTATATTGCAATCCCGAGATAATCGTCTCCATGCTCCAAATCCATTTTAAAGCCATTTTTAAGGCATTTCGCGCATACATGAAATGAACACATTTTTCTATAAAACTATAACAGATGCAAGCTTGTCCTGTTTGGTGGAGATGATATTTAATAAAATAAGTAGAAATCCACTAAAAGTTTTGTTTGGTTATCTTGCAATCCCGAGATAATCGTCTCCATGCTCCAAATCCATTTTAAAGCCATTTTTAAGGCATTTCGCGCATACATGAAATGAACACATTTTTCTCCAAAACTATAACAGATGCAAGCTTGTCCTGTTTGGTGGAGATGATATTTAATAAAATAAGTAGAAATCCACTAAAAGTTTTGTTTGGTTATCTTGCAATCCCGAGATAATCGTCTCCATGCTCCAAATCCATTTTAAAGCCATTTTTAAGGCATTTCGCGCATACATGAAATGAACACATTTTTCTCCAAAACTATAACAGATGCAAGCTTGTCCTGTTTGGTGGAGATGATATTTAATAAAATAAGTAGAAATCCACTAAAAGTTTTGTTTGGTTATCTTGCAATCCCGAGATAATCGTCTCCATGCTCCAAATCCATTTTAAAGCCATTTTTAAGGCATTTCGCGCATACATGAAATGAACACATTTTTCTCCAAAACTATAACAGATGCAAGCTTGTCCTGTTTGGTGGAGATGATATTTAATAAAATAAGTAGAAATCCACTAAAAGTTTTGTTTGGTTATCTTGCAATCCCGAGATAATCGTCTCCATGCTCCAAATCCATTTTAAAGCCATTTTTAAGGCATTTCGCGCATACATGAAATGAACACATTTTTCTCCAAAACTATAACAGATGCAAGCTTGTCCTGTTTGGTGGAGATGATATTTAATAAAATAAGTAGAAATCCACTAAAAGTTTTGTTTGGTTATCTTGCAATCCCGAGATAATCGTCTCCATGCTCCAAATCCATTTTAAAGCCATTTTTAAGGCATTTCGCGCATACATGAAATGAACACATTTTTCTCCAAAACTATAACAGATGCAAGCTTGTCCTGTTTGGTGGAGATGATATTTAATAAAATAAGTAGAAATCCACTAAAAGTTTTGTTTGGTTATCTTGCAATCCCGAGATAATCGTCTCCATGCTCCAAATCCATTTTAAAGCCATTTTTAAGGCATTTCGCGCATACATGAAATGAACACATTTTTCTCCAAAACTATAACAGATGCAAGCTTGTCCTGTTTGGTGGAGATGATATTTAATAAAATAAGTAGAAATCCACTAAAAGTTTTGTTTGGTTATCTTGGAATCCCGAGATAATCGTCTCCATGCTCCAAATCCATTTTAAAGCCATTTTTAAGGCATTTCGCGCATACATGAAATGAACACATTTTTCTCCAAAACTATAACAGATGCAAGCTTGTCCTGTTTGGTGGAGATGATATTTAATAAAATAAGTAGAAATCCACTAAAAGTTTTGTTTGGTTATCTTGCAATCCCGAGATAATCGTCTCCATGCTCCAAATCCATTTTAAAGCCATTTTTAAGGCATTTCGCGCATACATGAAATGAACACATTTTTCTCCAAAACTATAACAGATGCAAGCTTGTCCTGTTTGGTGGAGATGATATTTAATAAAATAAGTAGAAATCCACTAAAAGTTTTGTTTGGTTATCTTGCAATCCCGAGATAATCGTCTCCATGCTCCAAATCCATTTTAAAGCCATTTTTAAGGCATTTCGCGCATTCATGAAATGAACACATTTTTCTCCAAAACTATAACAGATGCAAGCTTGTCCTGTTTGGTGGAGATAATATTTAATAAAATAAGTAGAAATCTACTAAAAGTTTCGTTTGTTTATATTGCCATCCTGAGATAATCGTCTCCATGCTCCAAATCCATTTTAAAGCCATTTCAAAGGCATTTTGCGCATACATGAAATGAACACATTTTTCTCCAAAACTATAACACATGCAAGCTTGTCCTGTTTGGTGGAGATGATGTTTAATAAAATAAGTAGAAATCCACTAAAAGTTTTGTTTGGTTATCTTGCAATCCCGAGATAATCGTCTCCATGCTCCAAATCCATTTTAAAGCCATTTTTAAGGCATTTCGCGCATACATGAAATGAACACATTTTTCTCCAAAACTATAACAGATGCAAGCTTGTCCTGTTTGGTGGAGATGATATTTAATAAAATAAGTAGAAATCCACTAAAAGTTTTGTTTGGTTATCTTGCAATCCCGAGATAATCGTCTCCATGCTCCAAATCCATTTTAAAGCCATTTTTAAGGCATTTCGCGCATACATGAAATGAACACATTTTTCTCCAAAACTATAACAGATGCAAGCTTGTCCTGTTTGGTGGAGATGATATTTAATAAAATAAGTAGAAATCCACTAAAAGTTTTGTTTGGTTATCTTGCAATCCCGAGATAATCGTCTCCATGCTCCAAATCCATTTTAAAGCCATTTTTAAGGCATTTCGCGCATACATGAAATGAACACATTTTTCTCCAAAACTATAACACATGCAAGCTTGTCCTGTTTGGTGGAGATGATATTTAATAAAATAAGTAGAAAACCACTAAAAGTTTTGTTTGGTTATCTTGCAATCCCGAGATAATCGTCTCCATGCTCCAAATCCATTTTAAAGCCATTTTTAAGGCATTTCGCGCATACATGAAATGAACACATTTTTCTCCAAAACTATAACAGATGCAAGCTTGTCCTGTTTGGTGGAGATGATATTTAATAAAATAAGTAGAAATCCACTAAAAGTTTTGTTTGGTTATCTTGCAATCCCGAGATAATCGTCTCCATGCTCCAAATCCATTTTAAAGCCATTTTTAAGGCATTTCGCGCATACATGAAATGAACACATTTTTCTCCAAAACTATAACAGATGCAAGCTTGTCCTGTTTGGTGGAGATGATATTTAATAAAATAAGTAGAAATCCACTAAAAGTTTTGTTTGGTTATATTGCAATCCCGAGATAATCGTCTTCATGCTCCAAATCCATTTTAAAGCCATTTTTAAGGCATTTCGCGCATACATGAAATGAACACATTTTTCTCCAAAACTATAACAGATGCAAGCTTGTCCTGTTTGGTGGAGATGATATTTAATAAAATAAGTAGAAATCCACTAAAAGTTTTGTTTGGTTATCTTGCAATCCCGAGATAATCGTCTCCATGCTCCAAATCCATTTTAAAGCCATTTTTAAGGCATTTCGCGCATTCATGAAATGAACACATTTTTCTCCAAAACTATAACAGATGCAAGCTTGTCCTGTTTGGTGGAGATAATATTTAATAAAATAAGTAGAAATCTACTAAAAGTTTCGTTTGTTTATATTGCCATCCTGAGATAATCGTCTCCATGCTCCAAATCCATTTTAAAGCCATTTCAAAGGCATTTTGCGCATACATGAAATGAACACATTTTTCTCCAAAACTATAACACATGCAAGCTTGTCCTGTTTGGTGGAGATGATGTTTAATAAAATAAGTAGAAATCCACTAAAAGTTTTGTTTGGTTATCTTGCAATCCCGAGATAATCGTCTCCATGCTCCAAATCCATTTTAAAGCCATTTTTAAGGCATTTCGCGCATACATGAAATGAACACATTTTTCTCCAAAACTATAACAGATGCAAGCTTGTCCTGTTTGGTGGAGATGATATTTAATAAAATAAGTAGAAATCCACTAAAAGTTTTGTTTGGTTATCTTGCAATCCCGAGATAATCGTCTCCATGCTCCAAATCCATTTTAAAGCCATTTTTAAGGCATTTCGCGCATACATGAAATGAACACATTTTTCTCCAAAACTATAACAGATGCAAGCTTGTCCTGTTTGGTGGAGATGATATTTAATAAAATAAGTAGAAATCCACTAAAAGTTTTGTTTGGTTATCTTGCAATCCCGAGATAATCGTCTCCATGCTCCAAATCCATTTTAAAGCCATTTTTAAGGCATTTCGCGCATACATGAAATGAACACATTTTTCTCCAAAACTATAACACATGCAAGCTTGTCCTGTTTGGTGGAGATGATATTTAATAAAATAAGTAGAAAACCACTAAAAGTTTTGTTTGGTTATCTTGCAATCCCGAGATAATCGTCTCCATGCTCCAAATCCATTTTAAAGCCATTTTTAAGGCATTTCGCGCATACATGAAATGAACACATTTTTCTCCAAAACTATAACAGATGCAAGCTTGTCCTGTTTGGTGGAGATGATATTTAATAAAATAAGTAGAAATCCACTAAAAGTTTTGTTTGGTTATCTTGCAATCCCGAGATAATCGTCTCCATGCTCCAAATCCATTTTAAAGCCATTTTTAAGGCATTTCGCGCATACATGAAATGAACACATTTTTCTCCAAAACTATAACAGATGCAAGCTTGTCCTGTTTGGTGGAGATAATATTTAATAAAATAAGTAGAAATCTACTAAAAGCTTCGTTTGTTTATATTGCCATCCTGAGATAATCGTCTCCATGCTCCAAATCCATTTTAAAGCCATTTCAAAGGCATTTTGCGCATACATGAAATGAACACATTTTTCTCCAAAACTATAACACATGCAAGCTTGTCCTGTTTGGTGGAGATGATATTTAATAAAATAAGTAGAAATCCACTAAAAGTTTTGTTTGGTTATCTTGCAATCCCGAGATAATCGTCTCCATGCTCCAAATCCATTTTAAAGCCATTTTTAAGGCATTTCGTGCATACATGAAATGAACACATTTTTCTCCAAAACTATAACAGATGCAAGCTTGTCCTGTTTGGTGGAGATGATATTTAATAAAATAAGTAGAAATCCACTAAAAGTTTTGTTTGGTTATCTTGCAATCCCGAGATAATCGTCTCCATGCTCCAAATCCATTTTAAAGCCATTTCAAAGGCATTTTGCGCATACATGAAATGAACACATTTTTCTCCAAAACTATAACACATGCAAGCTTGTCCTGTTTGGTGGAGATGATATTTAATAAAATAAGTAGAAATCCACTAAAAGTTTTGTTTGGTTATCTTGCAATCCCGAGATAATCGTCTCCATGCTCCAAATCCATTTTAAAGCCATTTTTAAGGCATTTCGCGCATACATGAAATGAACACATTTTTCTCCAAAACTATAACAGATGCAAGCTTGTCCTATTTGGTGGAGATGATATTTAATAAAATAAGTAGAAATCCACTAAAAGTTTTGTTTGGTTATCTTGCAATCCCGAGATAATCGTCTCCATGCTCCAAATCCATTTTAAAGCCATTTTTAAGGCATTTCGCGCATACATGAAATGAACACATTTTTCTCCAAAACTATAACAGATGCAAGCTTGTCCTGTTTGGTGGAGATGATATTTAATAAAATAAGTAGAAATCCACTAAAAGTTTTGTTTGGTTATATTGCAATCCCGAGATAATCGTCTCCATGCTCCAAATCCATTTTAAAGCCATTTTTAAGGCATTTCGCGCATACATGAAATGAACACATTTTTCTCCAAAACTATAACAGATGCAAGCTTGTCCTGTTTGGCGGAGATGATATTTAATAAAATAAGTAGAAATCCACTAAAAGTTTTGTTTGGTTATCTTGCAATCCCGAGATAATCGTCTCCATGCTCCAAATCCATTTTAAAGCCATTTTTAAGGCATTTCGCGCATACATGAAATGAACACATTTTTCTCCAAAACTATAACAGATGCAAGCTTGTCCTGTTTGGTGGAGATAATATTTAATAAAATAAGTAGAAATCTACTAAAAGTTTCGTTTGTTTATATTGCCATCCTGAGATAATCGTCTCCATGCTCCAAATCCATTTTAAAGCCATTTCAAAGGCATTTTGCGCATACATGAAATGAACACATTTTTCTCCAAAACTATAACACATGCAAGCTTGTCCTGTTTGGTGGAGATGATATTTAATAAAATAAGTAGAAATCCACTAAAAGTTTTGTTTGGTTATCTTGCAATCCCGAGATAATCGTCTCCATGCTCCAAATCCATTTTAAAGCCATTTTTAAGGCATTTCGCGCATACATGAAATGAACACATTTTTCTCCAAAACTATAACAGATGCAAGCTTGTCCTGTTTGGTGGAGATAATATTTAATAAAATAAGTAGAAATCTACTAAAAGTTTCGTTTGTTTATATTGCCATCCTGAGATAATCGTCTCCATGCTCCAAATCCATTTTAAAGCCATTTCAAAGGCATTTTGCGCATACATGAAATGAACACATTTTTCTCCAAAACTATAACACATGCAAGCTTGTCCTGTTTGGTGGAGATGATATTTAATAAAATAAGTAGAAATCCACTAAAAGTTTTGTTTGGTTATCTTGCAATCCCGAGATAATCGTCTCCATGCTCCAAATCCATTTTAAAGCCATTTCAAAGGCATTTTGCGCATACATGAAATGAACACATTTTTCTCCAAAACTATAACACATGCAAGCTTGTCCTGTTTGGTGGAGATGATATTTAATAAAATAAGTAGAAATCCACTAAAAGTTTTGTTTGGTTATCTTGCAATCCCGAGATAATCGTCTCCATGCTCCAAATCCATTTTAAAGCCATTTTTAAGGCATTTCGCGCATACATGAAATGAACACATTTTTCTCCAAAACTATAACAGATGCAAGCTTGTCCTGTTTGGTGGAGATGATATTTAATAAAATAAGTAGAAATCCACTAAAAGTTTTGTTTGGTTATCTTGCAATCCCGAGATAATCGTCTCCATGCTCCAAATCCATTTTAAAGCCATTTTTAAGGCATTTCGCGCATACATGAAATGAACACATTTTTCTCCAAAACTATAACTGATGCAAGCTTGTCCTGTTTGGTGGAGATGATATTTAATAAAATAAGTAGAAATCCACTAAAAGTTTTGTTTGGTTATCTTGCAATCCCGAGATAATCGTCTCCATGCTCCAAATCCATTTTAAAGCCATTTTTAAGGCATTTCGCGCATACATGAAATGAACACATTTTTCTCCAAAACTATAACAGATGCAAGCTTGTCCTGTTTGGTGGAGATAATATTTAATAAAATAAGTAGAAATCTACTAAAAGTTTCGTTTGTTTATATTGCCATCCTGAGATAATCGTCTCCATGCTCCAAATCCATTTGAAAGCCATTTCAAAGGCATTTTGCGCATACATGAAATGAACACATTTTTCTCCAAAACTATAACACATGCAAGCTTGTCCTGTTTGGTGGAGATGATATTTAATAAAATAAGTAGAAAACCACTAAAAGTTTTGTTTGGTTATCTTGCAATCCCGAGATAATCGTCTCCATGCTCCAAATCCATTTTAAAGCCATTTTTAAGGCATTTCGCGCATACATGAAATGAACACATTTTTCTCCAAAACTATAACAGATGCAAGCTTGTCCTGTTTGGTGGAGATGATATTTAATAAAATAAGTAGAAATCCACTAAAAGTTTTGTTTGGTTATCTTGCAATCCCGAGATAATCGTCTCCATGCTCCAAATCCATTTTAAAGCCATTTTTAAGGCATTTCGCGCATACATGAAATGAACACATTTTTCTCCAAAACTATAACAGATGCAAGCTTGTCCTGTTTGGTGGAGATGATATTTAATAAAATAAGTAGAAATCCACTAAAAGTTTTGTTTGGTTATCTTGCAATCCCGAGATAATCGTCTCCATGCTCCAAATCCATTTTAAAGCCATTTTTAAGGCATTTCGCGCATACATGAAATGAACACATTTTTCTCCAAAACTATAACAGATGCAAGCTTGTCCTGTTTGGTGGAGATGATATTTAATAAAATAAGTAGAAATCCACTAAAAGTTTTGTTTGGTTATCTTGCAATCCCGAGATAATCGTCTCCATGCTCCAAATCCATTTTAAAGCCATTTTTAAGGCATTTCGCGCATACATGAAATGAACACATTTTTCTCCAAAACTATAACAGATGCAAGCTTGTCCTGTTTGGTGGAGATGATATTTAATAAAATAAGTAGAAATCCACTAAAAGTTTTGTTTGGTTATCTTGCAATCCCGAGATAATCGTCTCCATGCTCCAAATCCATTTTAAAGCCATTTTTAAGGCATTTCGCGCATACATGAAATGAACACATTTTTCTCCAAAACTATAACAGATGCAAGCTTGTCCTGTTTGGTGGAGATGATATTTAATAAAATAAGTAGAAATCCACTAAAAGTTTTGTTTGGTTATCTTGCAATCCCGAGATAATCGTCTCCATGCTCCAAATCCATTTTAAAGCCATTTTTAAGGCATTTCGCGCATACATGAAATGAACACATTTTTCTCCAAAACTATAACAGATGCAAGCTTGTCCTGTTTGGTGGAGATGATATTTAATAAAATAAGTAGAAATCCACTAAAAGTTTTGTTTGGTTATCTTGCAATCCCGAGATAATCGTCTCCATGCTCCAAATCCATTTTAAAGCCATTTTTAAGGCATTTCGCGCATACATGAAATGAACACATTTTTCTCCAAAACTATAACAGATGCAAGCTTGTCCTGTTTGGTGGAGATGATATTTAATAAAATAAGTAGAAATCCACTAAAAGTTTTGTTTGGTTATCTTGCAATCCCGAGATAATCGTCTCCATGCTCCAAATCCATTTTAAAGCCATTTTTAAGGCATTTCGCGCATACATGAAATGAACACATTTTTCTCCAAAACTATAACAGATGCAAGCTTGTCCTGTTTGGTGGAGATGATATTTAATAAAATAAGTAGAAATCCACTAAAAGTTTTGTTTGGTTATCTTGCAATCCCGAGATAATCGTCTCCATGCTCCAAATCCATTTTAAAGCCATTTTTAAGGCATTTCGCGCATACATGAAATGAACACATTTTTCTCCAAAACTATAACAGATGCAAGCTTGTCCTGTTTGGTGGAGATGATATTTAATAAAATAAGTAGAAATCCACTAAAAGTTTTGTTTGGTTATCTTGCAATCCCGAGATAATCGTCTCC
Organism: Anomaloglossus baeobatrachus; assembly: GCF_048569485.1. NCBI lineage: Eukaryota > Metazoa > Chordata > Amphibia > Anura > Aromobatidae > Anomaloglossus > Anomaloglossus baeobatrachus. The sequence continues at coordinate 113,876 of NW_027444956.1, forward strand.
ATGCTCCAAATCCATTTTAAAGCCATTTTTAAGGCATTTCGCGCATACATGAAATGAACACATTTTTCTCCAAAACTATAACAGATGCAAGCTTGTCCTGTTTGGTGGAGATGATATTTAATAAAATAAGTAGAAATCCACTAAAAGTTTTGTTTGGTTATCTTGCAATCCCGAGATAATCGTCTCCATGCTCCAAATTCCTTTTAAAGCCATTTTTAAGGCATTTCGCGCATACATGAAATGAACACATTTTTCTCCAAAACTATAACAGATGCAAGCTTGTCCTGTTTGGTGGAGATGATATTTAATAAAATAAGTAGAAATCCACTAAAAGTTTTGTTTGGTTATCTTGCAATCCCGAGATAATCGTCTCCATGCTCCAAATCCATTTTAAAGCCATTTTTAAGGCATTTCGCGCATACATGAAATGAACACATTTTTCTCCAAAACTATAACAGATGCAAGCTTGTCCTGTTTGGTGGAGATGATATTTAATAAAATAAGTAGAAATCCACTAAAAGTTTTGTTTGGTTATCTTGCAATCCCGAGATAATCGTCTCCATGCTCCAAATCCATTTTAAAGCCATTTTTAAGGCATTTCGCGCATACATGAAATGAACACATTTTTCTCCAAAACTATAACAGATGCAAGCTTGTCCTGTTTGGTGGAGATGATATTTAATAAAATAAGTAGAAATCCACTAAAAGTTTTGTTTGGTTATCTTGCAATCCCGAGATAATCGTCTCCATGCTCCAAATCCATTTTAAAGCCATTTTTAAGGCATTTCGCGCATTCATGAAATGAACACATTTTTCTCCAAAACTATAACAGATGCAAGCTTGTCCTGTTTGGTGGAGATAATATTTAATAAAATAAGTAGAAATCTACTAAAAGTTTCGTTTGTTTATATTGCCATCCTGAGATAATCGTCTCCATGCTCCAAATCCATTTTAAAGCCATTTCAAAGGCATTTTGCGCATACATGAAATGAACACATTTTTCTCCAAAACTATAACACATGCAAGCTTGTCCTGTTTGGTGGAGATGATGTTTAATAAAATAAGTAGAAATCCACTAAAAGTTTTGTTTGGTTATCTTGCAATCCCGAGATAATCGTCTCCATGCTCCAAATCCATTTTAAAGCCATTTTTAAGGCATTTCGCGCATACATGAAATGAACACATTTTTCTCCAAAACTATAACAGATGCAAGCTTGTCCTGTTTGGTGGAGATGATATTTAATAAAATAAGTAGAAATCCACTAAAAGTTTTGTTTGGTTATCTTGCAATCCCGAGATAATCGTCTCCATGCTCCAAATCCATTTTAAAGCCATTTTTAAGGCATTTCGCGCATACATGAAATGAACACATTTTTCTCCAAAACTATAACAGATGCAAGCTTGTCCTGTTTGGTGGAGATGATATTTAATAAAATAAGTAGAAATCCACTAAAAGTTTTGTTTGGTTATCTTGCAATCCCGAGATAATCGTCTCCATGCTCCAAATCCATTTTAAAGCCATTTTTAAGGCATTTCGCGCATACATGAAATGAACACATTTTTCTCCAAAACTATAACACATGCAAGCTTGTCCTGTTTGGTGGAGATGATATTTAATAAAATAAGTAGAAAACCACTAAAAGTTTTGTTTGGTTATCTTGCAATCCCGAGATAATCGTCTCCATGCTCCAAATCCATTTTAAAGCCATTTTTAAGGCATTTCGCGCATACATGAAATGAACACATTTTTCTCCAAAACTATAACAGATGCAAGCTTGTCCTGTTTGGTGGAGATGATATTTAATAAAATAAGTAGAAATCCACTAAAAGTTTTGTTTGGTTATCTTGCAATCCCGAGATAATCGTCTCCATGCTCCAAATCCATTTTAAAGCCATTTTTAAGGCATTTCGCGCATACATGAAATGAACACATTTTTCTCCAAAACTATAACAGATGCAAGCTTGTCCTGTTTGGTGGAGATGATATTTAATAAAATAAGTAGAAATCCACTAAAAGTTTTGTTTGGTTATATTGCAATCCCGAGATAATCGTCTTCATGCTCCAAATCCATTTTAAAGCCATTTTTAAGGCATTTCGCGCATACATGAAATGAACACATTTTTCTCCAAAACTATAACAGATGCAAGCTTGTCCTGTTTGGTGGAGATGATATTTAATAAAATAAGTAGAAATCCACTAAAAGTTTTGTTTGGTTATCTTGCAATCCCGAGATAATCGTCTCCATGCTCCAAATCCATTTTAAAGCCATTTTTAAGGCATTTCGCGCATTCATGAAATGAACACATTTTTCTCCAAAACTATAACAGATGCAAGCTTGTCCTGTTTGGTGGAGATAATATTTAATAAAATAAGTAGAAATCTACTAAAAGTTTCGTTTGTTTATATTGCCATCCTGAGATAATCGTCTCCATGCTCCAAATCCATTTTAAAGCCATTTCAAAGGCATTTTGCGCATACATGAAATGAACACATTTTTCTCCAAAACTATAACACATGCAAGCTTGTCCTGTTTGGTGGAGATGATGTTTAATAAAATAAGTAGAAATCCACTAAAAGTTTTGTTTGGTTATCTTGCAATCCCGAGATAATCGTCTCCATGCTCCAAATCCATTTTAAAGCCATTTTTAAGGCATTTCGCGCATACATGAAATGAACACATTTTTCTCCAAAACTATAACAGATGCAAGCTTGTCCTGTTTGGTGGAGATGATATTTAATAAAATAAGTAGAAATCCACTAAAAGTTTTGTTTGGTTATCTTGCAATCCCGAGATAATCGTCTCCATGCTCCAAATCCATTTTAAAGCCATTTTTAAGGCATTTCGCGCATACATGAAATGAACACATTTTTCTCCAAAACTATAACAGATGCAAGCTTGTCCTGTTTGGTGGAGATGATATTTAATAAAATAAGTAGAAATCCACTAAAAGTTTTGTTTAGTTATCTTGCAATCCCGAGATAATCGTCTCCATGCTCCAAATCCATTTTAAAGCCATTTTTAAGGCATTTCGCGCATACATGAAATGAACACATTTTTCTCCAAAACTATAACACATGCAAGCTTGTCCTGTTTGGTGGAGATGATATTTAATAAAATAAGTAGAAAACCACTAAAAGTTTTGTTTGGTTATCTTGCAATCCCGAGATAATCGTCTCCATGCTCCAAATCCATTTTAAAGCCATTTTTAAGGCATTTCGCGCATACATGAAATGAACACATTTTTCTCCAAAACTATAACAGATGCAAGCTTGTCCTGTTTGGTGGAGATGATATTTAATAAAATAAGTAGAAATCCACTAAAAGTTTTGTTTGGTTATCTTGCAATCCCGAGATAATCGTCTCCATGCTCCAAATCCATTTTAAAGCCATTTTTAAGGCATTTCGCGCATACATGAAATGAACACATTTTTCTCCAAAACTATAACAGATGCAAGCTTGTCCTGTTTGGTGGAGATAATATTTAATAAAATAAGTAGAAATCTACTAAAAGTTTCGTTTGTTTATATTGCCATCCTGAGATAATCGTCTCCATGCTCCAAATCCATTTTAAAGCCATTTCAAAGGCATTTTGCGCATACATGAAATGAACACATTTTTCTCCAAAACTATAACACATGCAAGCTTGTCCTGTTTGGTGGAGATGATATTTAATAAAATAAGTAGAAATCCACTAAAAGTTTTGTTTGGTTATCTTGCAATCCCGAGATAATCGTCTCCATGCTCCAAATCCATTTTAAAGCCATTTTTAAGGCATTTCGTGCATACATGAAATGAACACATTTTTCTCCAAAACTATAACAGATGCAAGCTTGTCCTGTTTGGTGGAGATGATATTTAATAAAATAAGTAGAAATCCACTAAAAGTTTTGTTTGGTTATCTTGCAATCCCGAGATAATCGTCTCCATGCTCCAAATCCATTTTAAAGCCATTTCAAAGGCATTTTGCGCATACATGAAATGAACACATTTTTCTCCAAAACTATAACACATGCAAGCTTGTCCTGTTTGGTGGAGATGATATTTAATAAAATAAGTAGAAATCCACTAAAAGTTTTGTTTGGTTATCTTGCAATCCCGAGATAATCGTCTCCATGCTCCAAATCCATTTTAAAGCCATTTTTAAGGCATTTCGCGCATACATGAAATGAACACATTTTTCTCCAAAACTATAACAGATGCAAGCTTGTCCTATTTGGTGGAGATGATATTTAATAAAATAAGTAGAAATCCACTAAAAGTTTTGTTTGGTTATCTTGCAATCCCGAGATAATCGTCTCCATGCTCCAAATCCATTTTAAAGCCATTTTTAAGGCATTTCGCGCATACATGAAATGAACACATTTTTCTCCAAAACTATAACAGATGCAAGCTTGTCCTGTTTGGTGGAGATGATATTTAATAAAATAAGTAGAAATCCACTAAAAGTTTTGTTTGGTTATATTGCAATCCCGAGATAATCGTCTCCATGCTCCAAATCCATTTTAAAGCCATTTTTAAGGCATTTCGCGCATACATGAAATGAACACATTTTTCTCCAAAACTATAACAGATGCAAGCTTGTCCTGTTTGGCGGAGATGATATTTAATAAAATAAGTAGAAATCCACTAAAAGTTTTGTTTGGTTATCTTGCAATCCCGAGATAATCGTCTCCATGCTCCAAATCCATTTTAAAGCCATTTTTAAGGCATTTCGCGCATACATGAAATGAACACATTTTTCTCCAAAACTATAACAGATGCAAGCTTGTCCTGTTTGGTGGAGATAATATTTAATAAAATAAGTAGAAATCTACTAAAAGTTTCGTTTGTTTATATTGCCATCCTGAGATAATCGTCTCCATGCTCCAAATCCATTTTAAAGCCATTTCAAAGGCATTTTGCGCATACATGAAATGAACACATTTTTCTCCAAAACTATAACACATGCAAGCTTGTCCTGTTTGGTGGAGATGATATTTAATAAAATAAGTAGAAATCCACTAAAAGTTTTGTTTGGTTATCTTGCAATCCCGAGATAATCGTCTCCATGCTCCAAATCCATTTTAAAGCCATTTTTAAGGCATTTCGCGCATACATGAAATGAACACATTTTTCTCCAAAACTATAACAGATGCAAGCTTGTCCTGTTTGGTGGAGATAATATTTAATAAAATAAGTAGAAATCTACTAAAAGTTTCGTTTGTTTATATTGCCATCCTGAGATAATCGTCTCCATGCTCCAAATCCATTTTAAAGCCATTTCAAAGGCATTTTGCGCATACATGAAATGAACACATTTTTCTCCAAAACTATAACACATGCAAGCTTGTCCTGTTTGGTGGAGATGATATTTAATAAAATAAGTAGAAATCCACTAAAAGTTTTGTTTGGTTATCTTGCAATCCCGAGATAATCGTCTCCATGCTCCAAATCCATTTTAAAGCCATTTCAAAGGCATTTTGCGCATACATGAAATGAACACATTTTTCTCCAAAACTATAACACATGCAAGCTTGTCCTGTTTGGTGGAGATGATATTTAATAAAATAAGTAGAAATCCACTAAAAGTTTTGTTTGGTTATCTTGCAATCCCGAGATAATCGTCTCCATGCTCCAAATCCATTTTAAAGCCATTTTTAAGGCATTTCGCGCATACATGAAATGAACACATTTTTCTCCAAAACTATAACAGATGCAAGCTTGTCCTGTTTGGTGGAGATGATATTTAATAAAATAAGTAGAAATCCACTAAAAGTTTTGTTTGGTTATCTTGCAATCCCGAGATAATCGTCTCCATGCTCCAAATCCATTTTAAAGCCATTTTTAAGGCATTTCGCGCATACATGAAATGAACACATTTTTCTCCAAAACTATAACTGATGCAAGCTTGTCCTGTTTGGTGGAGATGATATTTAATAAAATAAGTAGAAATCCACTAAAAGTTTTGTTTGGTTATCTTGCAATCCCGAGATAATCGTCTCCATGCTCCAAATCCATTTTAAAGCCATTTTTAAGGCATTTCGCGCATACATGAAATGAACACATTTTTCTCCAAAACTATAACAGATGCAAGCTTGTCCTGTTTGGTGGAGATGATATTTAATAAAATAAGTAGAAATCCACTAAAAGTTTTGTTTGGTTATCTTGCAATCCCGAGATAATCGTCTCCATGCTCCAAATCCATTTTAAAGCCATTTTTAAGGCATTTCGCGCATACATGAAATGAACACATTTTTCTCCAAAACTATAACTGATGCAAGCTTGTCCTGTTTGGTGGAGATGATATTTAATAAAATAAGTAGAAATCCACTAAAAGTTTTGTTTGGTTATCTTGCAATCCCGAGATAATCGTCTCCATGCTCCAAATCCATTTTAAAGCCATTTTTAAGGCATTTCGCGCATACATGAAATGAACACATTTTTCTCCAAAACTATAACAGATGCAAGCTTGTCCTGTTTGGTGGAGATAATATTTAATAAAATAAGTAGAAATCTACTAAAAGTTTCGTTTGTTTATATTGCCATCCTGAGATAATCGTCTCCATGCTCCAAATCCATTTTAAAGCCATTTCAAAGGCATTTTGCGCATACATGAAATGAACACATTTTTCTCCAAAACTATAACACATGCAAGCTTGTCCTGTTTGGTGGAGATGATATTTAATAAAATAAGTAGAAAACCACTAAAAGTTTTGTTTGGTTATCTTGCAATCCCGAGATAATCGTCTCCATGCTCCAAATCCATTTTAAAGCCATTTTTAAGGCATTTCGCGCATACATGAAATGAACACATTTTTCTCCAAAACTATAACAGATGCAAGCTTGTCCTGTTTGGTGGAGATGATATTTAATAAAATAAGTAGAAATCCACTAAAAGTTTTGTTTGGTTATCTTGCAATCCCGAGATAATCGTCTCCATGCTCCAAATCCATTTTAAAGCCATTTTTAAGGCATTTCGCGCATACATGAAATGAACACATTTTTCTCCAAAACTATAACAGATGCAAGCTTGTCCTGTTTGGTGGAGATGATATTTAATAAAATAAGTAGAAATCCACTAAAAGTTTTGTTTGGTTATCTTGCAATCCCGAGATAATCGTCTCCATGCTCCAAATCCATTTTAAAGCCATTTTTAAGGCATTTCGCGCATACATGAAATGAACACATTTTTCTCCAAAACTATAACAGATGCAAGCTTGTCCTGTTTGGTGGAGATGATATTTAATAAAATAAGTAGAAATCCACTAAAAGTTTTGTTTGGTTATCTTGCAATCCCGAGATAATCGTCTCCATGCTCCAAATCCATTTTAAAGCCATTTTTAAGGCATTTCGCGCATACATGAAATGAACACATTTTTCTCCAAAACTATAACAGATGCAAGCTTGTCCTGTTTGGTGGAGATGATATTTAATAAAATAAGTAGAAATCCACTAAAAGTTTTGTTTGGTTATCTTGCAATCCCGAGATAATCGTCTCCATGCTCCAAATCCATTTTAAAGCCATTTTTAAGGCATTTCGCGCATACATGAAATGAACACATTTTTCTCCAAAACTATAACAGATGCAAGCTTGTCCTGTTTGGTGGAGATGATATTTAATAAAATAAGTAGAAATCCACTAAAAGTTTTGTTTGGTTATCTTGCAATCCCGAGATAATCGTCTCCATGCTCCAAATCCATTTTAAAGCCATTTTTAAGGCATTTCGCGCATACATGAAATGAACACATTTTTCTCCAAAACTATAACAGATGCAAGCTTGTCCTGTTTGGTGGAGATGATATTTAATAAAATAAGTAGAAATCCACTAAAAGTTTTGTTTGGTTATCTTGCAATCCCGAGATAATCGTCTCCATGCTCCAAATCCATTTTAAAGCCATTTTTAAGGCATTTCGCGCATACATGAAATGAACACATTTTTCTCCAAAACTATAACAGATGCAAGCTTGTCCTGTTTGGTGGAGATGATATTTAATAAAATAAGTAGAAATCCACTAAAAGTTTTGTTTGGTTATCTTGCAATCCCGAGATAATCGTCTCCATGCTCCAAATCCATTTTAAAGCCATTTTTAAGGCATTTCGCGCATACATGAAATGAACACATTTTTCTCCAAAACTATAACAGATGCAAGCTTGTCCTGTTTGGTGGAGATGATATTTAATAAAATAAGTAGAAATCCACTAAAAGTTTTGTTTGGTTATCTTGCAATCCCGAGATAATCGTCTCCATGCTCCAAATCCATTTTAAAGCCATTTTTAAGGCATTTCGCGCATACATGAAATGAACACATTTTTCTCCAAAACTATAACAGATGCAAGCTTGTCCTGTTTGGTGGAGATGATATTTAATAAAATAAGTAGAAATCCACTAAAAGTTTTGTTTGGTTATCTTGCAATCCCGAGATAATCGTCTCCATGCTCCAAATCCATTTTAAAGCCATTTTTAAGGCATTTCGCGCATACATGAAATGAACACATTTTTCTCCAAAACTATAACAGATGCAAGCTTGTCCTGTTTGGTGGAGATGATATTTAATAAAATAAGTAGAAATCCACTAAAAGTTTTGTTTGGTTATCTTGCAATCCCGAGATAATCGTCTCCATGCTCCAAATCCATTTTAAAGCCATTTTTAAGGCATTTCGCGCATACATGAAATGAACACATTTTTCTCCAAAACTATAACAGATGCAAGCTTGTCCTGTTTGGTGGAGATGATATTTAATAAAATAAGTAGAAATCCACTAAAAGTTTTGTTTGGTTATCTTGCAATCCCGAGATAATCGTCTCCATGCTCCAAATCCATTTTAAAGCCATTTTTAAGGCATTTCGCGCATACATGAAATGAACACATTTTTCTCCAAAACTATAACAGATGCAAGCTTGTCCTGTTTGGTGGAGATGATATTTAATAAAATAAGTAGAAATCCACTAAAAGTTTTGTTTGGTTATCTTGCAATCCCGAGATAATCGTCTCCATGCTCCAAATCCATTTTAAAGCCATTTTTAAGGCATTTCGCGCATTCATGAAATGAACACATTTTTCTCCAAAACTATAACAGATGCAAGCTTGTCCTGTTTGGTGGAGATAATATTTAATAAAATAAGTAGAAATCTACTAAAAGTTTCGTTTGTTTATATTGCCATCCTGAGATAATCGTCTCCATGCTCCAAATCCATTTTAAAGCCATTTCAAAGGCATTTTGCGCATACATGAAATGAACACATTTTTCTCCAAAACTATAACACATGCAAGCTTGTCCTGTTTGGTGGAGATGATGTTTAATAAAATAAGTAGAAATCCACTAAAAGTTTTGTTTGGTTATCTTGCAATCCCGAGATAATCGTCTCCATGCTCCAAATCCATTTTAAAGCCATTTTTAAGGCATTTCGCGCATACATGAAATGAACACATTTTTCTCCAAAACTATAACAGATGCAAGCTTGTCCTGTTTGGTGGAGATGATATTTAATAAAATAAGTAGAAATCCACTAAAAGTTTTGTTTGGTTATCTTGCAATCCCGAGATAATCGTCTCCATGCTCCAAATCCATTTTAAAGCCATTTTTAAGGCATTTCGCGCATACATGAAATGAACACATTTTTCTCCAAAACTATAACAGATGCAAGCTTGTCCTGTTTGGTGGAGATGATATTTAATAAAATAAGTAGAAATCCACTAAAAGTTTTGTTTGGTTATCTTGCAATCCCGAGATAATCGTCTCCATGCTCCAAATCCATTTTAAAGCCATTTTTAAGGCATTTCGCGCATACATGAAATGAACACATTTTTCTCCAAAACTATAACACATGCAAGCTTGTCCTGTTTGGTGGAGATGATATTTAATAAAATAAGTAGAAAACCACTAAAAGTTTTGTTTGGTTATCTTGCAATCCCGAGATAATCGTCTCCATGCTCCAAATCCATTTTAAAGCCATTTTTAAGGCATTTCGCGCATACATGAAATGAACACATTTTTCTCCAAAACTATAACAGATGCAAGCTTGTCCTGTTTGGTGGAGATGATATTTAATAAAATAAGTAGAAATCCACTAAAAGTTTTGTTTGGTTATCTTGCAATCCCGAGATAATCGTCTCCATGCTCCAAATCCATTTTAAAGCCATTTTTAAGGCATTTCGCGCATACATGAAATGAACACATTTTTCTCCAAAACTATAACAGATGCAAGCTTGTCCTGTTTGGTGGAGATAATATTTAATAAAATAAGTAGAAATCTACTAAAAGTTTCGTTTGTTTATATTGCCATCCTGAGATAATCGTCTCCATGCTCCAAATCCATTTTAAAGCCATTTCAAAGGCATTTTGCGCATACATGAAATGAACACATTTTTCTCCAAAACTATAACACATGCAAGCTTGTCCTGTTTGGTGGAGATGATATTTAATAAAATAAGTAGAAATCCACTAAAAGTTTTGTTTGGTTATCTTGCAATCCCGAGATAATCGTCTCCATGCTCCAAATCCATTTTAAAGCCATTTTTAAGGCATTTCGTGCATACATGAAATGAACACATTTTTCTCCAAAACTATAACAGATGCAAGCTTGTCCTGTTTGGTGGAGATGATATTTAATAAAATAAGTAGAAATCCACTAAAAGTTTTGTTTGGTTATCTTGCAATCCCGAGATAATCGTCTCCATGCTCCAAATCCATTTTAAAGCCATTTCAAAGGCATTTTGCGCATACATGAAATGAACACATTTTTCTCCAAAACTATAACACATGCAAGCTTGTCCTGTTTGGTGGAGATGATATTTAATAAAATAAGTAGAAATCCACTAAAAGTTTTGTTTGGTTATCTTGCAATCCCGAGATAATCGTCTCCATGCTCCAAATCCATTTTAAAGCCATTTTTAAGGCATTTCGCGCATACATGAAATGAACACATTTTTCTCCAAAACTATAACAGATGCAAGCTTGTCCTATTTGGTGGAGATGATATTTAATAAAATAAGTAGAAATCCACTAAAAGTTTTGTTTGGTTATCTTGCAATCCCGAGATAATCGTCTCCATGCTCCAAATCCATTTTAAAGCCATTTTTAAGGCATTTCGCGCATACATGAAATGAACACATTTTTCTCCAAAACTATAACAGATGCAAGCTTGTCCTGTTTGGTGGAGATGATATTTAATAAAATAAGTAGAAATCCACTAAAAGTTTTGTTTGGTTATATTGCAATCCCGAGATAATCGTCTCCATGCTCCAAATCCATTTTAAAGCCATTTTTAAGGCATTTCGCGCATACATGAAATGAACACATTTTTCTCCAAAACTATAACAGATGCAAGCTTGTCCTGTTTGGCGGAGATGATATTTAATAAAATAAGTAGAAATCCACTAAAAGTTTTGTTTGGTTATCTTGCAATCCCGAGATAATCGTCTCCATGCTCCAAATCCATTTTAAAGCCATTTTTAAGGCATTTCGCGCATACATGAAATGAACACATTTTTCTCCAAAACTATAACAGATGCAAGCTTGTCCTGTTTGGTGGAGATAATATTTAATAAAATAAGTAGAAATCTACTAAAAGTTTCGTTTGTTTATATTGCCATCCTGAGATAATCGTCTCCATGCTCCAAATCCATTTTAAAGCCATTTCAAAGGCATTTTGCGCATACATGAAATGAACACATTTTTCTCCAAAACTATAACACATGCAAGCTTGTCCTGTTTGGTGGAGATGATATTTAATAAAATAAGTAGAAATCCACTAAAAGTTTTGTTTGGTTATCTTGCAATCCCGAGATAATCGTCTCCATGCTCCAAATCCATTTTAAAGCCATTTTTAAGGCATTTCGCGCATACATGAAATGAACACATTTTTCTCCAAAACTATAACAGATGCAAGCTTGTCCTGTTTGGTGGAGATAATATTTAATAAAATAAGTAGAAATCTACTAAAAGTTTCGTTTGTTTATATTGCCATCCTGAGATAATCGTCTCCATGCTCCAAATCCATTTTAAAGCCATTTCAAAGGCATTTTGCGCATACATGAAATGAACACATTTTTCTCCAAAACTATAACACATGCAAGCTTGTCCTGTTTGGTGGAGATGATATTTAATAAAATAAGTAGAAATCCACTAAAAGTTTTGTTTGGTTATCTTGCAATCCCGAGATAATCGTCTCCATGCTCCAAATCCATTTTAAAGCCATTTCAAAGGCATTTTGCGCATACATGAAATGAACACATTTTTCTCCAAAACTATAACACATGCAAGCTTGTCCTGTTTGGTGGAGATGATATTTAATAAAATAAGTAGAAATCCACTAAAAGTTTTGTTTGGTTATCTTGCAATCCCGAGATAATCGTCTCCATGCTCCAAATCCATTTTAAAGCCATTTTTAAGGCATTTCGCGCATACATGAAATGAACACATTTTTCTCCAAAACTATAACAGATGCAAGCTTGTCCTGTTTGGTGGAGATGATATTTAATAAAATAAGTAGAAATCCACTAAAAGTTTTGTTTGGTTATCTTGCAATCCCGAGATAATCGTCTCCATGCTCCAAATCCATTTTAAAGCCATTTTTAAGGCATTTCGCGCATACATGAAATGAACACATTTTTCTCCAAAACTATAACTGATGCAAGCTTGTCCTGTTTGGTGGAGATGATATTTAATAAAATAAGTAGAAATCCACTAAAAGTTTTGTTTGGTTATCTTGCAATCCCGAGATAATCGTCTCCATGCTCCAAATCCATTTTAAAGCCATTTTAAGGCATTTCGCGCATACATGAAATGAACACATTTTTCTCCAAAACTATAACAGATGCAAGCTTGTCCTGTTTGGTGGAGATAATATTTAATAAAATAAGTAGAAATCTACTAAAAGTTTCGTTTGTTTATATTGCCATCCTGAGATAATCGTCTCCATGCTCCAAATCCATTTTAAAGCCATTTCAAAGGCATTTTGCGCATACATGAAATGAACACATTTTTCTCCAAAACTATAACACATGCAAGCTTGTCCTGTTTGGTGGAGATGATATTTAATAAAATAAGTAGAAAACCACTAAAAGTTTTGTTTGGTTATCTTGCAATCCCGAGATAATCGTCTCCATGCTCCAAATCCATTTTAAAGCCATTTTTAAGGCATTTCGCGCATACATGAAATGAACACATTTTTCTCCAAAACTATAACAGATGCAAGCTTGTCCTGTTTGGTGGAGATGATATTTAATAAAATAAGTAGAAATCCACTAAAAGTTTTGTTTGGTTATCTTGCAATCCCGAGATAATCGTCTCCATGCTCCAAATCCATTTTAAAGCCATTTTTAAGGCATTTCGCGCATACATGAAATGAACACATTTTTCTCCAAAACTATAACAGATGCAAGCTTGTCCTGTTTGGTGGAGATGATATTTAATAAAATAAGTAGAAATCCACTAAAAGTTTTGTTTGGTTATCTTGCAATCCCGAGATAATCGTCTCCATGCTCCAAATCCATTTTAAAGCCATTTTTAAGGCATTTCGCGCATACATGAAATGAACACATTTTTCTCCAAAACTATAACAGATGCAAGCTTGTCCTGTTTGGTGGAGATGATATTTAATAAAATAAGTAGAAATCCACTAAAAGTTTTGTTTGGTTATCTTGCAATCCCGAGATAATCGTCTCCATGCTCCAAATCCATTTTAAAGCCATTTTTAAGGCATTTCGCGCATACATGAAATGAACACATTTTTCTCCAAAACTATAACAGATGCAAGCTTGTCCTGTTTGGTGGAGATGATATTTAATAAAATAAGTAGAAATCCACTAAAAGTTTTGTTTGGTTATCTTGCAATCCCGAGATAATCGTCTCCATGCTCCAAATCCATTTTAAAGCCATTTTTAAGGCATTTCGCGCATACATGAAATGAACACATTTTTCTCCAAAACTATAACAGATGCAAGCTTGTCCTGTTTGGTGGAGATGATATTTAATAAAATAAGTAGAAATCCACTAAAAGTTTTGTTTGGTTATCTTGCAATCCCGAGATAATCGTCTCCATGCTCCAAATCCATTTTAAAGCCATTTTTAAGGCATTTCGCGCATACATGAAATGAACACATTTTTCTCCAAAACTATAACAGATGCAAGCTTGTCCTGTTTGGTGGAGATGATATTTAATAAAATAAGTAGAAATCCACTAAAAGTTTTGTTTGGTTATCTTGCAATCCCGAGATAATCGTCTCCATGCTCCAAATCCATTTTAAAGCCATTTTTAAGGCATTTCGCGCATACATGAAATGAACACATTTTTCTCCAAAACTATAACAGATGCAAGCTTGTCCTGTTTGGTGGAGATGATATTTAATAAAATAAGTAGAAATCCACTAAAAGTTTTGTTTGGTTATCTTGCAATCCCGAGATAATCGTCTCCATGCTCCAAATCCATTTTAAAGCCATTTTTAAGGCATTTCGCGCATACATGAAATGAACACATTTTTCTCCAAAACTATAACAGATGCAAGCTTGTCCTGTTTGGTGGAGATGATATTTAATAAAATAAGTAGAAATCCACTAAAAGTTTTGTTTGGTTATCTTGCAATCCCGAGATAATCGTCTCCATGCTCCAAATCCATTTTAAAGCCATTTTTAAGGCATTTCGCGCATACATGAAATGAACACATTTTTCTCCAAAACTATAACAGATGCAAGCTTGTCCTGTTTGGTGGAGATGATATTTAATAAAATAAGTAGAAATCCACTAAAAGTTTTGTTTGGTTATCTTGCAATCCCGAGATAATCGTCTCCATGCTCCAAATCCATTTTAAAGCCATTTTTAAGGCATTTCGCGCATACATGAAATGAACACATTTTTCTCCAAAACTATAACAGATGCAAGCTTGTCCTGTTTGGTGGAGATGATATTTAATAAAATAAGTAGAAATCCACTAAAAGTTTTGTTTGGTTATCTTGCAATCCCGAGATAATCGTCTCCATGCTCCAAATCCATTTTAAAGCCATTTTTAAGGCATTTCGCGCATACATGAAATGAACACATTTTTCTCCAAAACTATAACAGATGCAAGCTTGTCCTGTTTGGTGGAGATGATATTTAATAAAATAAGTAGAAATCCACTAAAAGTTTTGTTTGGTTATCTTGCAATCCCGAGATAATCGTCTCCATGCTCCAAATCCATTTTAAAGCCATTTTTAAGGCATTTCGCGCATACATGAAATGAACACATTTTTCTCCAAAACTATAACAGATGCAAGCTTGTCCTGTTTGGTGGAGATGATATTTAATAAAATAAGTAGAAATCCACTAAAAGTTTTGTTTGGTTATCTTGCAATCCCGAGATAATCGTCTCCATGCTCCAAATCCATTTTAAAGCCATTTTTAAGGCATTTCGCGCATACATGAAATGAACACATTTTTCTCCAAAACTATAACAGATGCAAGCTTGTCCTGTTTGGTGGAGATGATATTTAATAAAATAAGTAGAAATCCACTAAAAGTTTTGTTTGGTTATCTTGCAATCCCGAGATAATCGTCTCCATGCTCCAAATCCATTTTAAAGCCATTTTTAAGGCATTTCGCGCATTCATGAAATGAACACATTTTTCTCCAAAACTGTAACAGATGCAAGCTTGTCCTGTTTGGTGGAGATAATATTTAATAAAATAAGTAGAAATCTACTAAAAGTTTCGTTTGTTTATATTGCCATCCTGAGATAATCGTCTCCATGCTCCAAATCCATTTTAAAGCCATTTCAAAGGCATTTTGCGCATACATGAAATGAACACATTTTTCTCCAAAACTATAACACATGCAAGCTTGTCCTGTTTGGTGGAGATGATGTTTAATAAAATAAGTAGAAATCCACTAAAAGTTTTGTTTGGTTATCTTGCAATCCCGAGATAATCGTCTCCATGCTCCAAATCCATTTTAAAGCCATTTTTAAGGCATTTCGCGCATACATGAAATGAACACATTTTTCTCCAAAACTATAACAGATGCAAGCTTGTCCTGTTTGGTGGAGATGATATTTAATAAAATAAGTAGAAATCCACTAAAAGTTTTGTTTGGTTATCTTGCAATCCCGAGATAATCGTCTCCATGCTCCAAATCCATTTTAAAGCCATTTTTAAGGCATTTCGCGCATACATGAAATGAACACATTTTTCTCCAAAACTATAACAGATGCAAGCTTGTCCTGTTTGGTGGAGATGATATTTAATAAAATAAGTAGAAATCCACTAAAAGTTTTGTTTGGTTATCTTGCAATCCCGAGATAATCGTCTCCATGCTCCAAATCCATTTTAAAGCCATTTTTAAGGCATTTCGCGCATACATGAAATGAACACATTTTTCTCCAAAACTATAACACATGCAAGCTTGTCCTGTTTGGTGGAGATGATATTTAATAAAATAAGTAGAAAACCACTAAAAGTTTTGTTTGGTTATCTTGCAATCCCGAGATAATCGTCTCCATGCTCCAAATCCATTTTAAAGCCATTTTTAAGGCATTTCGCGCATACATGAAATGAACACATTTTTCTCCAAAACTATAACAGATGCAAGCTTGTCCTGTTTGGTGGAGATGATATTTAATAAAATAAGTAGAAATCCACTAAAAGTTTTGTTTGGTTATCTTGCAATCCCGAGATAATCGTCTCCATGCTCCAAATCCATTTTAAAGCCATTTTTAAGGCATTTCGCGCATACATGAAATGAACACATTTTTCTCCAAAACTATAACAGATGCAAGCTTGTCCTGTTTGGTGGAGATGATATTTAATAAAATAAGTAGAAATCCACTAAAAGTTTTGTTTGGTTATATTGCAATCCCGAGATAATCGTCTTCATGCTCCAAATCCATTTTAAAGCCATTTTTAAGGCATTTCGCGCATACATGAAATGAACACATTTTTCTCCAAAACTATAACAGATGCAAGCTTGTCCTGTTTGGTGGAGATGATATTTAATAAAATAAGTAGAAATCCACTAAAAGTTTTGTTTGGTTATCTTGCAATCCCGAGATAATCGTCTCCATGCTCCAAATCCATTTTAAAGCCATTTTTAAGGCATTTCGCGCATTCATGAAATGAACACATTTTTCTCCAAAACTATAACAGATGCAAGCTTGTCCTGTTTGGTGGAGATAATATTTAATAAAATAAGTAGAAATCTACTAAAAGTTTCGTTTGTTTATATTGCCATCCTGAGATAATCGTCTCCATGCTCCAAATCCATTTTAAAGCCATTTCAAAGGCATTTTGCGCATACATGAAATGAACACATTTTTCTCCAAAACTATAACACATGCAAGCTTGTCCTGTTTGGTGGAGATGATGTTTAATAAAATAAGTAGAAATCCACTAAAAGTTTTGTTTGGTTATCTTGCAATCCCGAGATAATCGTCTCCATGCTCCAAATCCATTTTAAAGCCATTTTTAAGGCATTTCGCGCATACATGAAATGAACACATTTTTCTCCAAAACTATAACAGATGCAAGCTTGTCCTGTTTGGTGGAGATGATATTTAATAAAATAAGTAGAAATCCACTAAAAGTTTTGTTTGGTTATCTTGCAATCCCGAGATAATCGTCTCCATGCTCCAAATCCATTTTAAAGCCATTTTTAAGGCATTTCGCGCATACATGAAATGAACACATTTTTCTCCAAAACTATAACAGATGCAAGCTTGTCCTGTTTGGTGGAGATGATATTTAATAAAATAAGTAGAAATCCACTAAAAGTTTTGTTTGGTTATCTTGCAATCCCGAGATAATCGTCTCCATGCTCCAAATCCATTTTAAAGCCATTTTTAAGGCATTTCGCGCATACATGAAATGAACACATTTTTCTCCAAAACTATAACACATGCAAGCTTGTCCTGTTTGGTGGAGATGATATTTAATAAAATAAGTAGAAAACCACTAAAAGTTTTGTTTGGTTATCTTGCAATCCCGAGATAATCGTCTCCATGCTCCAAATCCATTTTAAAGCCATTTTTAAGGCATTTCGCGCATACATGAAATGAACACATTTTTCTCCAAAACTATAACAGATGCAAGCTTGTCCTGTTTGGTGGAGATGATATTTAATAAAATAAGTAGAAATCCACTAAAAGTTTTGTTTGGTTATCTTGCAATCCCGAGATAATCGTCTCCATGCTCCAAATCCATTTTAAAGCCATTTTTAAGGCATTTCGCGCATACATGAAATGAACACATTTTTCTCCAAAACTATAACAGATGCAAGCTTGTCCTGTTTGGTGGAGATAATATTTAATAAAATAAGTAGAAATCTACTAAAAGTTTCGTTTGTTTATATTGCCATCCTGAGATAATCGTCTCCATGCTCCAAATCCATTTTAAAGCCATTTCAAAGGCATTTTGCGCATACATGAAATGAACACATTTTTCTCCAAAACTATAACACATGCAAGCTTGTCCTGTTTGGTGGAGATGATATTTAATAAAATAAGTAGAAATCCACTAAACGTTTTGTTTGGTTATCTTGCAATCCCGAGATAATCGTCTCCATGCTCCAAATCCATTTTAAAGCCATTTTTAAGGCATTTCGTGCATACATGAAATGAACACATTTTTCTCCAAAACTATAACAGATGCAAGCTTGTCCTGTTTGGTGGAGATGATATTTAATAAAATAAGTAGAAATCCACTAAAAGTTTTGTTTGGTTATCTTGCAATCCCGAGATAATCGTCTCCATGCTCCAAATCCATTTTAAAGCCATTTCAAAGGCATTTTGCGCATACATGAAATGAACACATTTTTCTCCAAAACTATAACACATGCAAGCTTGTCCTGTTTGGTGGAGATGATATTTAATAAAATAAGTAGAAATCCACTAAAAGTTTTGTTTGGTTATCTTGCAATCCCGAGATAATCGTCTCCATGCTCCAAATCCATTTTAAAGCCATTTTTAAGGCATTTCGCGCATACATGAAATGAACACATTTTTCTCCAAAACTATAACAGATGCAAGCTTGTCCTATTTGGTGGAGATGATATTTAATAAAATAAGTAGAAATCCACTAAAAGTTTTGTTTGGTTATCTTGCAATCCCGAGATAATCGTCTCCATGCTCCAAATCCATTTTAAAGCCATTTTTAAGGCATTTCGCGCATACATGAAATGAACACATTTTTCTCCAAAACTATAACAGATGCAAGCTTGTCCTGTTTGGTGGAGATGATATTTAATAAAATAAGTAGAAATCCACTAAAAGTTTTGTTTGGTTATATTGCAATCCCGAGATAATCGTCTCCATGCTCCAAATCCATTTTAAAGCCATTTTTAAGGCATTTCGCGCATACATGAAATGAACACATTTTTCTCCAAAACTATAACAGATGCAAGCTTGTCCTGTTTGGCGGAGATGATATTTAATAAAATAAGTAGAAATCCACTAAAAGTTTTGTTTGGTTATCTTGCAATCCCGAGATAATCGTCTCCATGCTCCAAATCCATTTTAAAGCCATTTTTAAGGCATTTCGCGCATACATGAAATGAACACATTTTTCTCCAAAACTATAACAGATGCAAGCTTGTCCTGTTTGGTGGAGATAATATTTAATAAAATAAGTAGAAATCTACTAAAAGTTTCGTTTGTTTATATTGCCATCCTGAGATAATCGTCTCCATGCTCCAAATCCATTTTAAAGCCATTTCAAAGGCATTTTGCGCATACATGAAATGAACACATTTTTCTCCAAAACTATAACACATGCAAGCTTGTCCTGTTTGGTGGAGATGATATTTAATAAAATAAGTAGAAATCCACTAAAAGTTTTGTTTGGTTATCTTGCAATCCCGAGATAATCGTCTCCATGCTCCAAATCCATTTTAAAGCCATTTTTAAGGCATTTCGCGCATACATGAAATGAACACATTTTTCTCCAAAACTATAACAGATGCAAGCTTGTCCTGTTTGGTGGAGATAATATTTAATAAAATAAGTAGAAATCTACTAAAAGTTTCGTTTGTTTATATTGCCATCCTGAGATAATCGTCTCCATGCTCCAAATCCATTTTAAAGCCATTTCAAAGGCATTTTGCGCATACATGAAATGAACACATTTTTCTCCAAAACTATAACACATGCAAGCTTGTCCTGTTTGGTGGAGATGATATTTAATAAAATAAGTAGAAATCCACTAAAAGTTTTGTTTGGTTATCTTGCAATCCCGAGATAATCGTCTCCATGCTCCAAATCCATTTTAAAGCCATTTCAAAGGCATTTTGCGCATACATGAAATGAACACATTTTTCTCCAAAACTATAACACATGCAAGCTTGTCCTGTTTGGTGGAGATGATATTTAATAAAATAAGTAGAAATCCACTAAAAGTTTTGTTTGGTTATCTTGCAATCCCGAGATAATCGTCTCCATGCTCCAAATCCATTTTAAAGCCATTTTTAAGGCATTTCGCGCATACATGAAATGAACACATTTTTCTCCAAAACTATAACAGATGCAAGCTTGTCCTGTTTGGTGGAGATGATATTTAATAAAATAAGTAGAAATCCACTAAAAGTTTTGTTTGGTTATCTTGCAATCCCGAGATAATCGTCTCCATGCTCCAAATCCATTTTAAAGCCATTTTTAAGGCATTTCGCGCATACATGAAATGAACACATTTTTCTCCAAAACTATAACTGATGCAAGCTTGTCCTGTTTGGTGGAGATGATATTTAATAAAATAAGTAGAAATCCACTAAAAGTTTTGTTTGGTTATCTTGCAATCCCGAGATAATCGTCTCCATGCTCCAAATCCATTTTAAAGCCATTTTTAAGGCATTTCGCGCATACATGAAATGAACACATTTTTCTCCAAAACTATAACAGATGCAAGCTTGTCCTGTTTGGTGGAGATAATATTTAATAAAATAAGTAGAAATCTACTAAAAGTTTCGTTTGTTTATATTGCCATCCTGAGATAATCGTCTCCATGCTCCAAATCCATTTTAAAGCCATTTCAAAGGCATTTTGCGCATACATGAAATGAACACATTTTTCTCCAAAACTATAACACATGCAAGCTTGTCCTGTTTGGTGGAGATGATATTTAATAAAATAAGTAGAAAACCACTAAAAGTTTTGTTTGGTTATCTTGCAATCCCGAGATAATCGTCTCCATGCTCCAAATCCATTTTAAAGCCATTTTTAAGGCATTTCGCGCATACATGAAATGAACACATTTTTCTCCAAAACTATAACAGATGCAAGCTTGTCCTGTTTGGTGGAGATGATATTTAATAAAATAAGTAGAAATCCACTAAAAGTTTTGTTTGGTTATCTTGCAATCCCGAGATAATCGTCTCCATGCTCCAAATCCATTTTAAAGCCATTTTTAAGGCATTTCGCGCATACATGAAATGAACACATTTTTCTCCAAAACTATAACAGATGCAAGCTTGTCCTGTTTGGTGGAGATGATATTTAATAAAATAAGTAGAAATCCACTAAAAGTTTTGTTTGGTTATCTTGCAATCCCGAGATAATCGTCTCCATGCTCCAAATCCATTTTAAAGCCATTTTTAAGGCATTTCGCGCATACATGAAATGAACACATTTTTCTCCAAAACTATAACAGATGCAAGCTTGTCCTGTTTGGTGGAGATGATATTTAATAAAATAAGTAGAAATCCACTAAAAGTTTTGTTTGGTTATCTTGCAATCCCGAGATAATCGTCTCCATGCTCCAAATCCATTTTAAAGCCATTTTTAAGGCATTTCGCGCATACATGAAATGAACACATTTTTCTCCAAAACTATAACAGATGCAAGCTTGTCCTGTTTGGTGGAGATGATATTTAATAAAATAAGTAGAAATCCACTAAAAGTTTTGTTTGGTTATCTTGCAATCCCGAGATAATCGTCTCCATGCTCCAAATCCATTTTAAAGCCATTTTTAAGGCATTTCGCGCATACATGAAATGAACACATTTTTCTCCAAAACTATAACAGATGCAAGCTTGTCCTGTTTGGTGGAGATGATATTTAATAAAATAAGTAGAAATCCACTAAAAGTTTTGTTTGGTTATCTTGCAATCCCGAGATAATCGTCTCCATGCTCCAAATCCATTTTAAAGCCATTTTTAAGGCATTTCGCGCATACATGAAATGAACACATTTTTCTCCAAAACTATAACAGATGCAAGCTTGTCCTGTTTGGTGGAGATGATATTTAATAAAATAAGTAGAAATCCACTAATAGTTTTGTTTGGTTATCTTGCAATCCCGAGATAATCGTCTCCATGCTCCAAATCCATTTTAAAGCCATTTTTAAGGCATTTCGCGCATACATGAAATGAACACATTTTTCTCCAAAACTATAACAGATGCAAGCTTGTCCTGTTTGGTGGAGATGATATTTAATAAAATAAGTAGAAATCCACTAAAAGTTTTGTTTGGTTATCTTGCAATCCCGAGATAATCGTCTCCATGCTCCAAATCCATTTTAAAGCCATTTTTAAGGCATTTCGCGCATACATGAAATGAACACATTTTTCTCCAAAACTATAACAGATGCAAGCTTGTCCTGTTTGGTGGAGATGATATTTAATAAAATAAGTAGAAATCCACTAAAAGTTTTGTTTGGTTATCTTGCAATCCCGAGATAATCGTCTCCATGCTCCAAATCCATTTTAAAGCCATTTTTAAGGCATTTCGCGCATACATGAAATGAACACATTTTTCTCCAAAACTATAACAGATGCAAGCTTGTCCTGTTTGGTGGAGATGATATTTAATAAAATAAGTAGAAATCCACTAAAAGTTTTGTTTGGTTATCTTGCAATCCCGAGATAATCGTCTCCATGCTCCAAATCCATTTTAAAGCCATTTTTAAGGCATTTCGCGCATACATGAAATGAACACATTTTTCTCCAAAACTATAACAGATGCAAGCTTGTCCTGTTTGGTGGAGATGATATTTAATAAAATAAGTAGAAATCCACTAAAAGTTTTGTTTGGTTATCTTGCAATCCCGAGATAATCGTCTCCATGCTCCAAATCCATTTTAAAGCCATTTTTAAGGCATTTCGCGCATACATGAAATGAACACATTTTTCTC
Organism: Anomaloglossus baeobatrachus; assembly: GCF_048569485.1. NCBI lineage: Eukaryota > Metazoa > Chordata > Amphibia > Anura > Aromobatidae > Anomaloglossus > Anomaloglossus baeobatrachus. The sequence goes on from NW_027444956.1 coordinate 136,946, forward strand.
CAAAACTATAACAGATGCAAGCTTGTCCTGTTTGGTGGAGATGATATTTAATAAAATAAGTAGAAATCCACTAAAAGTTTTGTTTGGTTATCTTGCAATCCCGAGATAATCGTCTCCATGCTCCAAATCCATTTTAAAGCCATTTTTAAGGCATTTCGCGCATACATGAAATGAACACATTTTTCTCCAAAACTATAACAGATGCAAGCTTGTCCTGTTTGGTGGAGATGATATTTAATAAAATAAGTAGAAATCCACTAAAAGTTTTGTTTGGTTATCTTGCAATCCCGAGATAATCGTCTCCATGCTCCAAATCCATTTTAAAGCCATTTTTAAGGCATTTCGCGCATACATGAAATGAACACATTTTTCTCCAAAACTATAACAGATGCAAGCTTGTCCTGTTTGGTGGAGATGATATTTAATAAAATAAGTAGAAATCCACTAAAAGTTTTGTTTGGTTATCTTGCAATCCCGAGATAATCGTCTCCATGCTCCAAATCCATTTTAAAGCCATTTTTAAGGCATTTCGCGCATTCATGAAATGAACACATTTTTCTCCAAAACTATAACAGATGCAAGCTTGTCCTGTTTGGTGGAGATAATATTTAATAAAATAAGTAGAAATCTACTAAAAGTTTCGTTTGTTTATATTGCCATCCTGAGATAATCGTCTCCATGCTCCAAATCCATTTTAAAGCCATTTCAAAGGCATTTTGCGCATACATGAAATGAACACATTTTTCTCCAAAACTATAACACATGCAAGCTTGTCCTGTTTGGTGGAGATGATGTTTAATAAAATAAGTAGAAATCCACTAAAAGTTTTGTTTGGTTATCTTGCAATCCCGAGATAATCGTCTCCATGCTCCAAATCCATTTTAAAGCCATTTTTAAGGCATTTCGCGCATACATGAAATGAACACATTTTTCTCCAAAACTATAACAGATGCAAGCTTGTCCTGTTTGGTGGAGATGATATTTAATAAAATAAGTAGAAATCCACTAAAAGTTTTGTTTGGTTATCTTGCAATCCCGAGATAATCGTCTCCATGCTCCAAATCCATTTTAAAGCCATTTTTAAGGCATTTCGCGCATACATGAAATGAACACATTTTTCTCCAAAACTATAACAGATGCAAGCTTGTCCTGTTTGGTGGAGATATTTAATAAAATAAGTAGAAATCCACTAAAAGTTTTGTTTGGTTATCTTGCAATCCCGAGATAATCGTCTCCATGCTCCAAATCCATTTTAAAGCCATTTTTAAGGCATTTCGCGCATACATGAAATGAACACATTTTTCTCCAAAACTATAACACATGCAAGCTTGTCCTGTTTGGTGGAGATGATATTTAATAAAATAAGTAGAAAACCACTAAAAGTTTTGTTTGGTTATCTTGCAATCCCGAGATAATCGTCTCCATGCTCCAAATCCATTTTAAAGCCATTTCTAAGGCATTTTGCGCATACATGAAATGAACACATTTTTCTCCAAAACTATAACACATGCAAGCTTGTCCTGTTTGGTGGAGATGATATTTAATAAAATAAGTAGAAATCCACTAAAAGTTTTGTTTGGTTATCTTGCAATCCCGAGATAATCGTCTCCATGCTCCAAATCCATTTTAAAGCCATTTCTAAGGCATTTCGCGCATACATGAAATGAACACATTTTTCTCCAAAACTATAACAGATGCAAGCTTGTCCTGTTTGGTGGAGATGATATTTAATAAAATAAGTAGAAATCCACTAAAAGTTTTGTTTGGTTATCTTGCAATCCCGAGATAATCGTCTCCATGCTCCAAATCTATTTTAAAGCCATTTTTAAGGCATTTCGCGCATACATGAAATGAACACATTTTTCTCCAAAACTATAACAGATGCAAGCTTGTCCTGTTTGGTGGAGATGATATTTAATAAAATAAGTAGAAATCCACTAAAAGTTTTGTTTGGTTATCTTGCAATCCCGAGATAATCGTCTCCATGCTCCAAATCCATTTTAAAGCCATTTTTAAGGCATTTCGCTCATAAATGAAATGAACACATTTTTCTCCAAAACTATAACAGATGCAAGCTTGTCCTGTTTGGTGGAGATGATATTTAATAAAATAAGTAGAAATCCACTAAAAGTTTTGTTTGGTTATCTTGCAATCCCGAGATAATCGTCTCCATGCTCCAAATCCATTTTAAAGCCATTTTTAAGGCATTTCGCGCATACATGAAATGAACACATTTTTCAACAAAACTATAACTGATGCAAGCTTGTCCTGTTTGGTGGAGATGATATTTAATAAAATAAGTAGAAATCCACTAAAAGTTTTGTTTGGTTATCTTGCAATCCCGAGATAATCGTCTCCATGCTCCAAATCCATTTTAAAGCCATTTTTAAGGCATTTCGCGCATACATGAAATGAACACATTTTTCTCCAAAACTATAACAGATGCAAGCTTGTCCTGTTTGGTGGAGATAATATTTAATAAAATAAGTAGAAATCTACTAAAAGTTTCGTTTGTTTATATTGCCATCCTGAGATAATCGTCTCCATGCTCCAAATCCATTTTAAAGCCATTTCAAAGGCATTTTGCGCATACATGAAATGAACACATTTTTCTCCAAAACTATAACACATGCAAGCTTGTCCTGTTTGGTGGAGATGATATTTAATAAAATAAGTAGAAAACCACTAAAAGTTTTGTTTGGCTATCTTGCAATCCCGAGATAATCGTCTCCATGCTCCAAATCCATTTTAAAGCCATTTTTAAGGCATTTCGCGCATACATGAAATGAACACATTTTTCTCCAAAACTATAACAGATGCAAGCTTGTCCTGTTTGGTGGAGATGATATTTAATAAAATAAGTAGAAATCCACTAAAAGTTTTGTTTGGTTATCTTGCAATCCCGAGATAATCGTCTCCATGCTCCAAATCCATTTTAAAGCCATTTCAAAGGCATTTTGCGCATACATGAAATGAACACATTTTTCTCCAAAACTATAACACATGCAAGCTTGTCCTGTTTGGTGGAGATGATATTTAATAAAATAAGTAGAAATCCACTAAAAGTTTTGTTTGGTTATCTTGCAATCCCGAGATAATCGTCTCCATGCTCCAAATCCATTTTAAAGCCATTTTTAAGGCATTTCGCGCATACATGAAATGAACACATTTTTCTCCAAAACTATAACAGATGCAAGCTTGTCCTGTTTGGTGGAGATGATATTTAATAAAATAAGTAGAAATCCACTAAAAGTTTTGTTTGGTTATCTTGCAATCCCGAGATAATCGTCTCCATGCTCCAAATCCATTTTAAAGCCATTTTTAAGGCATTTCGCGCATACATGAAATGAACACATTTTTCTCCAAAACTATAACAGATGCAAGCTTGTCCTGTTTGGTGGAGATGATATTTAATAAAATAAGTAGAAATCCACTAAAAGTTTTGTTTGGTTATCTTGCAATCCCGAGATAATCGTCTCCATGCTCCAAATCCATTTTAAAGCCATTTTTAAGGCATTTCGCGCATACATGAAATGAACACATTTTTCTCCAAAACTATAACAGATGCAAGCTTGTCCTGTTTGGTGGAGATGATATTTAATAAAATAAGTAGAAATCCACTAAAAGTTTTGTTTGGTTATATTGCAATCCCGAGATAATCGTCTTCATGCTCCAAATCCATTTTAAAGCCATTTTTAAGGCATTTCGCGCATACATGAAATGAACACATTTTTCTCCAAAACTATAACAGATGCAAGCTTGTCCTGTTTGGTGGAGATGATATTTAATAAAATAAGTAGAAATCCACTAAAAGTTTTGTTTGGTTATCTTGCAATCCCGAGATAATCGTCTCCATGCTCCAAATCCATTTTAAAGCCATTTTTAAGGCATTTCGCGCATTCATGAAATGAACACATTTTTCTCCAAAACTATAACAGATGCAAGCTTGTCCTGTTTGGTGGAGATAATATTTAATAAAATAAGTAGAAATCTACTAAAAGTTTCGTTTGTTTATATTGCCATCCTGAGATAATCGTCTCCATGCTCCAAATCCATTTTAAAGCCATTTCAAAGGCATTTTGCGCATACATGAAATGAACACATTTTTCTCCAAAACTATAACACATGCAAGCTTGTCCTGTTTGGTGGAGATGATGTTTAATAAAATAAGTAGAAATCCACTAAAAGTTTTGTTTGGTTATCTTGCAATCCCGAGATAATCGTCTCCATGCTCCAAATCCATTTTAAAGCCATTTTTAAGGCATTTCGCGCATACATGAAATGAACACATTTTTCTCCAAAACTATAACAGATGCAAGCTTGTCCTGTTTGGTGGAGATGATATTTAATAAAATAAGTAGAAATCCACTAAAAGTTTTGTTTGGTTATCTTGCAATCCCGAGATAATCGTCTCCATGCTCCAAATCCATTTTAAAGCCATTTTTAAGGCATTTCGCGCATACATGAAATGAACACATTTTTCTCCAAAACTATAACAGATGCAAGCTTGTCCTGTTTGGTGGAGATGATATTTAATAAAATAAGTAGAAATCCACTAAAAGTTTTGTTTGGTTATCTTGCAATCCCGAGATAATCGTCTCCATGCTCCAAATCCATTTTAAAGCCATTTTTAAGGCATTTCGCGCATACATGAAATGAACACATTTTTCTCCAAAACTATAACACATGCAAGCTTGTCCTGTTTGGTGGAGATGATATTTAATAAAATAAGTAGAAAACCACTAAAAGTTTTGTTTGGTTATCTTGCAATCCCGAGATAATCGTCTCCATGCTCCAAATCCATTTTAAAGCCATTTTTAAGGCATTTCGCGCATACATGAAATGAACACATTTTTCTCCAAAACTATAACAGATGCAAGCTTGTCCTGTTTGGTGGAGATGATATTTAATAAAATAAGTAGAAATCCACTAAACGTTTTGTTTGGTTATCTTGCAATCCCGAGATAATCGTCTCCATGCTCCAAATCCATTTTAAAGCCATTTCAAAGGCATTTTGCGCATACATGAAATGAACACATTTTTCTCCAAAACTATAACACATGCAAGCTTGTCCTGTTTGGTGGAGATGATATTTAATAAAATAAGTAGAAATCCACTAAAAGTTTTGTTTGGTTATCTTGCAATCCCGAGATAATCGTCTCCATGCTCCAAATCCATTTTAAAGCCATTTTTAAGGCATTTCGCGCATACATGAAATGAACACATTTTTCTCCAAAACTATAACAGATGCAAGCTTGTCCTGTTTGGTGGAGATGATATTTAATAAAATAAGTAGAAATCCACTAAAAGTTTTGTTTGGTTATCTTGCAATCCCGAGATAATCGTCTCCATGCTCCAAATCCATTTTAAAGCCATTTTTAAGGCATTTCGCGCATACATGAAATGAACACATTTTTCTCCAAAACTATAACAGATGCAAGCTTGTCCTGTTTGGTGGAGATGATATTTAATAAAATAAGTAGAAATCCACTAAAAGTTTTGTTTGGTTATATTGCAATCCCGAGATAATCGTCTCCATGCTCCAAATCCATTTTAAAGCCATTTTTAAGGCATTTCGCGCATACATGAAATGAACACATTTTTCTCCAAAACTATAACAGATGCAAGCTTGTCCTGTTTGGTGGAGATGATATTTAATAAAATAAGTAGAAATCCACTAAAAGTTTTGTTTGGTTATCTTGCAATCCCGAGATAATCGTCTCCATGCTCCAAATCCATTTTAAAGCCATTTTTAAGGCATTTCGCGCATACATGAAATGAACACATTTTTCTCCAAAACTATAACAGATGCAAGCTTGTCCTGTTTGGTGGAGATGATATTTAATAAAATAAGTAGAAATCCACTAAAAGTTTTGTTTGGTTATCTTGCAATCCCGAGATAATCGTCTCCATGCTCCAAATCCATTTTAAAGCCATTTTTAAGGCATTTCGCGCATACATGAAATGAACACATTTTTCTCCAAAACTATAACAGATGCAAGCTTGTCCTGTTTGGTGGAGATAATATTTAATAAAATAAGTAGAAATCTACTAAAAGTTTCGTTTGTTTATATTGCCATCCTGAGATAATCGTCTCCATGCTCCAAATCCATTTTAAAGCCATTTCAAAGGCATTTTGCGCATACATGAAATGAACACATTTTTCTCCAAAACTATAACACATGCAAGCTTGTCCTGTTTGGTGGAGATGATATTTAATAAAATAAGTAGAAATCCACTAAAAGTTTTGTTTGGTTATCTTGCAATCCCGAGATAATCGTCTCCATGCTCCAAATCCATTTTAAAGCCATTTTTAAGGCATTTCGCGCATACATGAAATGAACACATTTTTCTCCAAAACTATAACAGATGCAAGCTTGTCCTGTTTGGTGGAGATGATATTTAATAAAATAAGTAGAAATCCACTAAAAGTTTTGTTTGGTTATCTTGCAATCCCGAGATAATCGTCTCCATGCTCCAAATCCATTTTAAAGCCATTTCAAAGGCATTTTGCGCATACATGAAATGAACACATTTTTCTCCAAAACTATAACACATGCAAGCTTGTCCTGTTTGGTGGAGATGATATTTAATAAAATAAGTAGAAATCCACTAAAAGTTTTGTTTGGTTATCTTGCAATCCCGAGATAATCGTCTCCATGCTCCAAATCCATTTTAAAGCCATTTTTAAGGCATTTCGCGCATACATGAAATGAACACATTTTTCTCCAAAACTATAACAGATGCAAGCTTGTCCTGTTTGGTGGAGATGATATTTAATAAAATAAGTAGAAATCTACTAAAAGTTTCGTTTGTTTATATTGCCATCCTGAGATAATCGTCTTCATGCTCCAAATCCATTTTAAAGCCATTTCAAAGGCATTTTGCGCATACATGAAATGAACACATTTTTCTCCAAAACTATAACACATGCAAGCTTGTCCTGTTTGGTGGAGATGATATTTAATAAAATAAGTAGAAATCCACTAAAAGTTTTGTTTGGTTATCTTGCAATCCCGAGATAATCGTCTCCATGCTCCAAATCCATTTTAAAGCCATTTTTAAGGCATTTCGCGCATACATGAAATGAACACATTTTTCTCCAAAACTATAACAGATGCAAGCTTGTCCTGTTTGGTGGAGATGATATTTAATAAAATAAGTAGAAATCCACTAAAAGTTTTGTTTGGTTATCTTGCAATCCCGAGATAATCGTCTCCATGCTCCAAATCCATTTTAAAGCCATTTTTAAGGCATTTCGCGCATACATGAAATGAACACATTTTTCTCCAAAACTATAACAGATGCAAGCTTGTCCTGTTTGGTGGAGATGATATTTAATAAAATAAGTAGAAATCCACTAAAAGTTTTGTTTGGTTATCTTGCAATCCCGAGATAATCGTCTCCATGCTCCAAATCCATTTTAAAGCCATTTTTAAGGCATTTCGCGCATACATGAAATGAACACATTTTTCTCCAAAACTATAACAGATGCAAGCTTGTCCTGTTTGGTGGAGATGATATTTAATAAAATAAGTAGAAATCCACTAAAAGTTTTGTTTGGTTATCTTGCAATCCCGAGATAATCGTCTCCATGCTCCAAATCCATTTTAAAGCCATTTCAAAGGCATTTTGCGCATACATGAAATGAACACATTTTTCTCCAAAACTATAACACATGCAAGCTTGTCCTGTTTGGTGGAGATGATATTTAATAAAATAAGTAGAAATCCACTAAAAGTTTTGTTTGGTTATCTTGCAATCCCGAGATAATCGTCTCCATGCTCCAAATCCATTTTAAAGCCATTTTTAAGGCATTTCGCGCATACATGAAATGAACACATTTTTCTCCAAAACTATAACAGATGCAAGCTTGTCCTGTTTGGTGGAGATGATATTTAATAAAATAAGTAGAAATCCACTAAAAGTTTTGTTTGGTTATCTTGCAATCCCGAGATAATCGTCTCCATGCTTTAAATCCATTTTAAAGCCATTTTTAAGGCATTTCGCGCATACATGAAATGAACACATTTTTCTCCAAAACTATAACAGATGAAAGCTTGTCCTGTTTGGTGGAGATGATATTTAATAAAATAAGTAGAAATCCACTAAAAGTTTTGTTTGGTTATCTTGCAATCCCGAGATAATCGTCTCCATGCTCCAAATCCATTTTAAAGCCATTTCAAGGCATTTCGCGCATACATGAAATGAACACATTTTTCTCCAAAACTATAACAGATGCAAGCTTGTCCTGTTTGGTGGAGATGATATTTAATAAAATAAGTAGAAATCCACTAAAAGTTTTGTTTGGTTATCTTGCAATCCCGAGATAATCGTCTCCATGCTCCAAATCCATTTTAAAGCCATTTTTAAGGCATTTCGCGCATACATGAAATGAACACATTTTTCTCCAAAACTATAACAGATGCAAGCTTGTCCTGTTTGGTGGAGATGATATTTAATAAAATAAGTAGAAATCCACTAAAAGTTTTGTTTGGTTATCTTGCAATCCCGAGATAATCGTTTCCATGCTCCAAATCCATTTTAAAGCCATTTTTAAGGCATTTCGCGCATACATGAAATGAACACATTTTTCTCCAAAACTATAACAGATGCAAGCTTGTCCTGTTTGGTGGAGATGATATTTAATAAAATAAGTAGAAATCCACTAAAAGTTTTGTTTGGTTATCTTGCAATCCCGAGATAATCGTCTCCATGCTCCAAATCCATTTTAAAGCCATTTTTAAGGCATTTCGCGCATACATGAAATGAACACATTTTTCTCCAAAACTATAACAGATGCAAGCTTGTCCTGTTTGGTGGAGATGATATTTAATAAAATAAGTAGAAATTAACTAAAAGTTTTGTTTGGTTATCTTGCAATCCCGAGATAATCGTCTCCATGCTCCAAATCCATTTTAAAGCCATTTTTAAGGCATTTCGCGCATACATGAAATGAACACATTTTTCTCCAAAACTATAACAGATGCAAGCTTGTCCTGTTTGGTGGAGATAATATTTAATAAAATAAGTAGAAATCTACTAAAAGTTTCGTTTGTTTATATTGCCATCCTGAGATAATCGTCTCCATGCTCCAAATCCATTTTAAAGCCATTTCAAAGGCATTTTGCGCATACATGAAATGAACACATTTTTCTCCAAAACTATAACACATGCAAGCTTGTCCTGTTTGGTGGAGATGATATTTAATAAAATAAGTAGAAATCTACTAAAAGTTTCGTTTGTTTATATTGCCATCCTGAGATAATCGTCTCCATGCTCCAAATCCATTTTAAAGCCATTTCAAAGGCATTTTGCGCATACATGAAATGAACACATTTTTCTCCAAAACTATAACACATGCAAGCTTGTCCTGTTTGGTGGAGATGATATTTAATAAAATAAGTAGAAATCCACTAAAAGTTTTGTTTGGTTATCTTGCAATCCCGAGATAATCGTCTCCATGCGCCAAATCCATTTTAAAGCCATTTTTAAGGCATTTCGCGCATACATGAAATGAACACATTTTTCTCCAAAACTATAACAGATGCAAGCTTGTCCTGTTTGGTGGAGATGATATTTATTAAAATAAGTAGAAATCCACTAAAAGTTTTGTTTGGTTATCTTGCAATCCCGAGATAATCGTCTCCATGCTCCAAATCCATTTTAAAGCCATTTTTAAGGCATTTCGCGCATACATGAAATGAACACATTTTTCTCCAAAACTATAACAGATGCAAGCTTGTCCTGTTTGGTGGAGATGATATTTAATAAAATAAGTAGAAATCCACTAAAAGTTTTGTTTGGTTATCTTGCAATCCCGAGATAATCGTCTCCATGCTCCAAATCCATTTTAAAGCCATTTCAAAGGCATTTTGCGCATACATGAAATGAACACATTTTTCTCCAAAACTATAACACATGCAAGCTTGTCCTGTTTGGTGGAGATGATATTTAATAAAATAAGTAGAAATCCACTAAAAGTTTTGTTTGGTTATCTTGCAATCCCGAGATAATCGTCTCCATGCTCCAAATCCATTTTAAAGCCATTTTTAAGGCATTTCGCGCATACATGAAATGAACACATTTTTCTCCAAAAGTATAACAGATGCAAGCTTGTCCTGTTTGGTGGAGATGATATTTAATAAAATAAGTAGAAATCCACTAAAAGTTTTGTTTGGTTATCTTGCAATCCCGAGATAATCGTCTCCATGCTCCAAATCCATTTTAAAGCCATTTTTAAGGCATTTCGCGCATACATGAAATGAACACATTTTTCTCCAAAACTATAACAGATGCAAGCTTGTCCTGTTTGGTGGAGATGATATTTAATAAAATAAGTAGAAATCCACTAAAAGTTTTGTTTGGTTATCTTGCAATCCCGAGATAATCGTCTCCATGCTCCAAATCCATTTTAAAGCCATTTTTAAGGCATTTCGCGCATACATGAAATGAACACATTTTTCTCCAAAACTATAACAGATGCAAGCTTGTCCTGTTTGGTGGAGATGATATTTAATAAAATAAGTAGAAATCCACTAAAAGTTTTGTTTGGTTATCTTGCAATCCCGAGATAATCGTCTCCATGCTCCAAATCCATTTTAAAGCCATTTCAAAGGCATTTTGCGCATACATGAAATGAACACATTTTTCTCCAAAACTATAACACATGCAAGCTTGTCCTGTTTGGTGGAGATGATATTTAATAAAATAAGTAGAAATCCACTAAAAGTTTTGTTTGGTTATCTTGCAATCCCGAGATAATCGTCTCCATGCTCCAAATCCATTTTAAAGCCATTTTTAAGGCATTTCGCGCATACATGAAATGAACACATTTTTCTCCAAAACTATAACAGATGCAAGCTTGTCCTGTTTGGTGGAGATGATATTTAATAAAATAAGTAGAAATCCACTAAAAGTTTTGTTTGGTTATCTTGCAATCCCGAGATAATCGTCTCCATGCTCCAAATCCATTTTAAAGCCATTTTTAAGGCATTTCGCGCATACATGAAATGAACACATTTTTCTTCAAAACTATAACAGATGCAAGCTTGTCCTGTTTGGTGGAGATGATATTTAATAAAATAAGTAGAAATCCACTAAAAGTTTTGTTTGGTTATCTTGCAATCCCGAGATAATCGTCTCCATGCTCCAAATCCATTTTAAAGCCATTTTTAAGGCATTTCGCGCATACATGAAATGAACACATTTTTCTCCAAAACTATAACAGATGCAAGCTTGTCCTGTTTGGTGGAGATGATATTTAATAAAATAAGTAGAAATCCACTAAAAGTTTTGTTTGGTTATCTTGCAATCCCGAGATAATCGTCTCCATGCTCCAAATCAATTTTAAAGCCATTTTTAAGGCATTTCGCGCATACATGAAATGAACACATTTTTCTCCAAAACTATAACAGATGCAAGCTTGTCCTGTTTGGTGGAGATGATATTTAATAAAATAAGTAGAAATCCACTAAAAGTTTTGTTTGGTTATCTTGCAATCCCGAGATAATCGTCTCCATGCTCCAAATCCATTTTAAAGCCATTTTTAAGGCATTTCGCGCATACATGAAATGAACACATTTTTCTCCAAAACTATAACAGATGCAAGCTTGTCCTGTTTGGTGGAGATGATATTTAATAAAATAAGTAGAAATCCACTAAAAGTTTTGTTTGGTTATCTTGCAATCCCGAGATAATCGTCTCCATGCTCCAAATCCATTTTAAAGCCATTTTTAAGGCATTTCGCGCATACATGAAATGAACACATTTTTCTCCAAAACTATAACAGATGCAAGCTTGTCCTGTTTGGTGGAGATGATATTTAATAAAATAAGTAGAAATCCACTAAAAGTTTTGTTTGGTTATCTTGCAATCCCGAGATAATCGTCTCCATGCTCCAAATCCATTTTAAAGCCATTTTTAAGGCATTTCGCGCATACATGAAATGAACACATTTTTCTCCAAAACTATAACAGATGCAAGCTTGTCCTGTTTGGTGGAGATGATATTTAATAAAATAAGTAGAAATCCACTAAAAGTTTTGTTTGGTTATCTTGCAATCCCGAGATAATCGTCTCCATGCTCCAAATCCATTTTAAAGCCATTTCAAAGGCATTTTGCGCATACATGAAATGAACACATTTTTCTCCAAAACTATAACACATGCAAGCTTGTCCTGTTTGGTGGAGATGATATTTAATAAAATAAGTAGAAATCCACTAAAAGTTTTGTTTGGTTATCTTGCAATCCCGAGATAATCGTCTCCATGCTCCAAATCCATTTTAAAGCCATTTTTAAGGCATTTCGCGCATACATGAAATGAACACATTTTTCTCCAAAACTATAACAGATGCAAGCTTGTCCTGTTTGGTGGAGATGATATTTAATAAAATAAGTAGAAATCCACTAAAAGTTTTGTTTGGTTATCTTGCAATCCCGAGATAATCGTCTCCATGCTCCAAATCCATTTTAAAGCCATTTTTAAGGCATTTCGCGCATACATGAAATGAACACATTTTTCTCCAAAACTATACCAGATGCAAGCTTGTCCTGTTTGGTGGAGATGATATTTAATAAAATAAGTAGAAATCCACTAAAAGTTTTGTTTGGTTATCTTGCAATCCCGAGATAATCGTCTCCATGCTCCAAATCCATTTTAAAGCCATTTTTAAGGCATTTCGCGCATACATGAAATGAACACATTTTTCTCCAAAACTATAACAGATGCAAGCTTGTCCTGTTTGGTGGAGATGATATTTAATAAAATAAGTAGAAATCCACTAAAAGTTTTGTTTGGTTATCTTGCAATCCCGAGATAATCGTCTCCATGCTCCAAATCCATTTTAAAGCCATTTTTAAGGCATTTCGTGCATACATGAAATGAGCACATTTTTCTCCAAAACTATAACAGATGCAAGCTTGTCCTGTTTGGTGGAGATGATATTTAATAAAATAAGTAGAAATCCACTAAAAGTTTTGTTTGGTTATCTTGCAATCCCGAGATAATCGTCTCCATGCTCCAAATCCATTTTAAAGCCATTTTTAAGGCATTTCGCGCATACATGAAATGAACACATTTTTCTCCAAAACTATAACAGATGCAAGCTTGTCCTGTTTGGTGGAGATAATATTTAATAAAATAAGTAGAAATCTACTAAAAGTTTCGTTTGTTTATATTGCCATCCTGAGATAATCGTCTCCATGCTCCAAATCCATTTTAAAGCCATTTCAAAGGCATTTTGCGCATACATGAAATGAACATTTTTCTCCAAAACTATAACACATGCAAGCTTGTCCTGTTTGGTGGAGATGATATTTAATAAAATAAGTAGAAATCCACTAAAAGTTTTGTTTGGTTATCTTGCAATCCCGAGATAATCGTCTCCATGCTCCAAATCCATTTGAAAGCCATTTTTAAGGCATTTCGCGCATACATGAAATGAACACATTTTTCTCCAAAACTATAACAGATGCAAGCTTGTCCTGTTTGGTGGAGATGATATTTAATAAAATAAGTAGAAATCCACTAAAAGTTTTGTTTGGTTATCTTGCAATCCCGAGATAATCGTCTCCATGCTCCAAATCCATTTTAAAGCCATTTTTAAGGCATTTCGCGCATACATGAAATGAACACATTTTTCTCCAAAACTATAACACATGCAAGCTTGTCCTGGTTGGTGGAGATGATATTTAATAAAATAAGTAGAAATCCACTAAAAGTTTTGTTTGGTTATCTTGCAATCCCGAGATAATCGTCTCCATGCTCCAAATCCATTTTAAAGCCATTTTTAAGGCATTTCGCGCATACATGAAATGAACACATTTTTCTCCAAAACTATAACAGATGCAAGCTTGTCCTGTTTGGTGGAGATGATATTTAATAAAATAAGTAGAAATCCACTAAAAGTTTTGTTTGGTTATCTTGCAATCCCGAGATAATCGTCTCCATGCTCCAAATCCATTTTAAAGCCATTTTTAAGGCATTTCGCGCATACATGAAATGAACACATTTTTCTCCAAAACTATAACAGATGCAAGCTTGTCCTGTTTGGTGGAGATGATATTTAATAAAATAAGTAGAAATCCACTAAAAGTTTTGTTTGGTTATATTGCAATCCCGAGATAATCGTCTCCATGCTCCAAATCCATTTTAAAGCCATTTTTAAGGCATTTCGCGCATACATGAAATGAACACATTTTTCTCCAAAACTATAACAGATGCAAGCTTGTCCTGTTTGGTGGAGATGATATTTAATAAAATAAGTAGAAATCCACTAAAAGTTTTGTTTGGTTATCTTGCAATCCCGAGATAATCGTCTTCATGCTCCAAATCCATTTTAAAGCCATTTTTAAGGCATTTCGCGCATACATGAAATGAACACATTTTTCTCCAAAACTATAACAGATGCAAGCTTGTCCTGTTTGGTGGAGATAATATTTAATAAAATAAGTAGAAATCTACTAAATGTTTCGTTTGTTTATATTGCCATCCTGAGATAATCGTCTCCATGCTCCAAATCCATTTTAAAGCCATTTCAAAGGCATTTTGCGCATACATGAAATGAACACATTTTTCTCCAAAACTATAACACATGCAAGCTTGTCCTGTTTGGTGGAGATGATATTTAATAAAATAAGTAGAAATCCACTAAAAGTTTTGTTTGGTTATCTTGCAATCCCGAGATAATCGTCTCCATGCTCCAAATCCATTTTAAAGCCATTTTTAAGGCATTTCGCGCATACATGAAATGAACACATTTTTCTCCAAAACTATAACAGATGCAAGCTTGTCCTGTTTGGTGGAGATGATATTTAATAAAATAAGTAGAAATCCACTAAAAGTTTTGTTTGGTTATCTTGCAATCCCGAGATAATCGTCTCCATGCTCCAAATCCATTTTAAAGCCATTTTTAAGGCATTTCGCGCATACATGAAATGAACACATTTTTCTCCAAAACTATAACAGATGCAAGCTTGTCCTGTTTGGTGGAGATGATATTTAATAAAATAAGTAGAAATCCACTAAAAGTTTTGTTTGGTTATCTTGCAATCCCGAGATAATCGTCTCCATGCTCCAAATCCATTTTAAAGCCATTTTTAAGGCATTTCGCGCATACATGAAATGAACACATTTTTCTCCAAAACTATAACAGATGCAAGCTTGTCCTGTTTGGTGGAGATGATATTTAATAAAATAAGTAGAAATCCACTAAAAGTTTTGTTTGGTTATCTTGCAATCCCGAGATAATCGTCTCCATGCTCCAAATCCATTTTAAAGCCATTTTTAAGGCATTTCGTGCATACATGAAATGAGCACATTTTTCTCCAAAACTATAACAGATGCAAGCTTGTCCTGTTTGGTGGAGATGATATTTAATAAAATAAGTAGAAATCCACTAAAAGTTTTGTTTGGTTATCTTGCAATCCCGAGATAATCGTCTCCATGCTCCAAATCCATTTTAAAGCCATTTTTAAGGCATTTCGCGCATACATGAAATGAACACATTTTTCTCCAAAACTATAACAGATGCAAGCTTGTCCTGTTTGGTGGAGATAATATTTAATAAAATAAGTAGAAATCTACTAAAAGTTTCGTTTGTTTATATTGCCATCCTGAGATAATCGTCTCCATGCTCCAAATCCATTTTAAAGCCATTTCAAAGGCATTTTGCGCATACATGAAATGAACACATTTTTCTCCAAAACTATAACACATGCAAGCTTGTCCTGTTTGGTGGAGATGATATTTAATAAAATAAGTAGAAATCCACTAAAAGTTTTGTTTGGTTATCTTGCAATCCCGAGATAATCGTCTCCATGCTCCAAATCCATTTGAAAGCCATTTTTAAGGCATTTCGCGCATACATGAAATGAACACATTTTTCTCCAAAACTATAACAGATGCAAGCTTGTCCTGTTTGGTGGAGATGATATTTAATAAAATAAGTAGAAATCCACTAAAAGTTTTGTTTGGTTATCTTGCAATCCCGAGATAATCGTCTCCATGCTCCAAATCCATTTTAAAGCCATTTTTAAGGCATTTCGCGCATACATGAAATGAACACATTTTTCTCCAAAACTATAACACATGCAAGCTTGTCCTGGTTGGTGGAGATGATATTTAATAAAATAAGTAGAAATCCACTAAAAGTTTTGTTTGGTTATCTTGCAATCCCGAGATAATCGTCTCCATGCTCCAAATCCATTTTAAAGCCATTTTTAAGGCATTTCGCGCATACATGAAATGAACACATTTTTCTCCAAAACTATAACAGATGCAAGCTTGTCCTGTTTGGTGGAGATGATATTTAATAAAATAAGTAGAAATCCACTAAAAGTTTTGTTTGGTTATCTTGCAATCCCGAGATAATCGTCTCCATGCTCCAAATCCATTTTAAAGCCATTTTTAAGGCATTTCGCGCATACATGAAATGAACACATTTTTCTCCAAAACTATAACAGATGCAAGCTTGTCCTGTTTGGTGGAGATGATATTTAATAAAATAAGTAGAAATCCACTAAAAGTTTTGTTTGGTTATATTGCAATCCCGAGATAATCGTCTCCATGCTCCAAATCCATTTTAAAGCCATTTTTAAGGCATTTCGCGCATACATGAAATGAACACATTTTTCTCCAAAACTATAACAGATGCAAGCTTGTCCTGTTTGGTGGAGATGATATTTAATAAAATAAGTAGAAATCCACTAAAAGTTTTGTTTGGTTATCTTGCAATCCCGAGATAATCGTCTTCATGCTCCAAATCCATTTTAAAGCCATTTTTAAGGCATTTCGCGCATACATGAAATGAACACATTTTTCTCCAAAACTATAACAGATGCAAGCTTGTCCTGTTTGGTGGAGATAATATTTAATAAAATAAGTAGAAATCTACTAAATGTTTCGTTTGTTTATATTGCCATCCTGAGATAATCGTCTCCATGCTCCAAATCCATTTTAAAGCCATTTCAAAGGCATTTTGCGCATACATGAAATGAACACATTTTTCTCCAAAACTATAACACATGCAAGCTTGTCCTGTTTGGTGGAGATGATATTTAATAAAATAAGTAGAAATCCACTAAAAGTTTTGTTTGGTTATCTTGCAATCCCGAGATAATCGTCTCCATGCTCCAAATCCATTTTAAAGCCATTTTTAAGGCATTTCGCGCATACATGAAATGAACACATTTTTCTCCAAAACTATAACAGATGCAAGCTTGTCCTGTTTGGTGGAGATGATATTTAATAAAATAAGTAGAAATCCACTAAAAGTTTTGTTTGGTTATCTTGCAATCCCGAGATAATCGTCTCCATGCTCCAAATCCATTTTAAAGCCATTTTTAAGGCATTTCGCGCATACATGAAATGAACACATTTTTCTCCAAAACTATAACAGATGCAAGCTTGTCCTGTTTGGTGGAGATGATATTTAATAAAATAAGTAGAAATCCACTAAAAGTTTTGTTTGGTTATCTTGCAATCCCGAGATAATCGTCTCCATGCTCCAAATCCATTTTAAAGCCATTTTTAAGGCATTTCGCGCATACATGAAATGAACACATTTTTCTCCAAAACTATAACAGATGCAAGCTTGTCCTGTTTGGTGGAGATGATATTTAATAAAATAAGTAGAAATCCACTAAAAGTTTTGTTTGGTTATATTGCAATCCCGAGATAATCGTCTCCATGCTCCAAATCCATTTTAAAGCCATTTTTAAGGCATTTCGCGCATACATGAAATGAACACATTTTTCTCCAAAACTATAACAGATGCAAGCTTGTCCTGTTTGGTGGAGATGATATTTAATAAAATAAGTAGAAATCCACTAAAAGTTTTGTTTGGTTATCTTGCAATCCCGAGATAATCGTCTTCATGCTCCAAATCCATTTTTAAGCCATTTTTAAGGCATTTCGCGCATACATGAAATGAACACATTTTTCTCCAAAACTATAACAGATGCAAGCTTGTCCTGTTTGGTGGAGATAATATTTAATAAAATAAGTAGAAATCTACTAAATGTTTCGTTTGTTTATATTGCCATCCTGAGATAATCGTCTCCATGCTCCAAATCCATTTTAAAGCCATTTCAAAGGCATTTTGCGCATACATGAAATGAACACATTTTTCTCCAAAACTATAACACATGCAAGCTTGTCCTGTTTGGTGGAGATGATATTTAATAAAATAAGTAGAAATCCACTAAAAGTTTTGTTTGGTTATCTTGCAATCCCGAGATAATCGTCTCCATGCTCCAAATCCATTTTAAAGCCATTTTTAAAGCATTTCGCGCATACATGAAATGAACACATTTTTCTCCAAAACTATAACAGATGCAAGCTTGTCCTGTTTGGTGGAGATGATATTTAATAAAATAAGTAGAAATCCACTAAAAGTTTTGTTTGGTTATCTTGCAATCCCGAGATAATCGTCTCCATGCTCCAAATCCATTTTAAAGCCATTTTTAAGGCATTTCGCGCATACATGAAATGAACACATTTTTCTCCAAAACTATAACAGATGCAAGCTTGTCCTGTTTGGTGGAGATGATATTTAATAAAATAAGTAGAAATCCACTAAAAGTTTTGTTTGGTTATCTTGCAATCCCGAGATAATCGTCTCCATGCTCCAAATCCATTTTAAAGCCATTTTTAAGGCATTTCGCGCATACATGAAATGAACACATTTTTCTCCAAAACTATAACAGATGCAAGCTTGTCCTGTTTGGTGGAGATGATATTTAATAAAATAAGTAGAAATCCACTAAAAGTTTTGTTTGGTTATCTTGCAATCCCGAGATAATCGTCTCCATGCTCCAAATCCATTTTAAAGCCATTTTTAAGGCATTTCGCGCATACATGAAATGAACACATTTTTCTCTAAAACTATAACAGATGCAAGCTTGTCCTGTTTGGTGGAGATGATATTTAATAAAATAAGTAGAAATCCACTAAAAGTTTTGTTTGGTTATCTTGCAATCCCGAGATAATCGTCTCGATGCTCCAAATCCATTTTAAAGCCATTTTTAAGGCATTTCGCGCATACATGAAATGAACACATTTTTCTCCAAAACTATAACAGATGCAAGCTTGTCCTGTTTGGTGGAGATGATATTTAATAAAATAAGTAGAAATCCACTAAAAGTTTTGTTTGGTTATCTTGCAATCCCGAGATAATCGTCTCCATGCTCCAAATCCATTTTAAAACCATTTCAAAGGCATTTTGCGCATACATGAAATGAACACATTTTTCTCCAAAACTATAACACATGCAAGCTTGTCCTGTTTGGTGGAGATGATATTTAATAAAATAAGTAGAAATCCACTAAAAGTTTTGTTTGGTTATCTTGCAATCCCGAGATAATCGTCTCCATGCTCCAAATCCATTTTAAAGCCATTTTTAAGGCATTTCGCGCATACATGAAATGAACACATTTTTCTCCAAAACTATAACAGATGCAAGCTTGTCCTGTTTGGTGGAGATGATATTTAATAAAATAAGTAGAAATCCACTAAAAGTTTTGTTTGGTTATCTTGCAATCCCGAGATAATCGTCTCCATGCTCAAAATCCATTTTAAAGCCATTTTTAAGGCATTTCGCGCATACATGAAATGAACACATTTTTCTCCAAAACTATAACAGATGCAAGCTTGTCCTGTTTGGTGGAGATGATATTTAATAAAATAAGTAGAAATCCACTAAAATTTTTGTTTGGTTATCTTGCAATCCCGAGATAATCGTCTCCATGCTCCAAATCCATTTTAAAGCCATTTTTAAGGCATTTCGCGCATACATGAAATGAACACATTTTTCTCCAAAACTATAACAGATGCAAGCTTGTCCTGTTTGGTGGAGATGATATTTAATAAAATAAGTAGAAATCCACTAAAAGTTTTGTTTGGTTATATTGCAATCCCGAGATAATCGTCTCCATGCTCCAAATCCATTTTAAAGCCATTTTTAAGGCATTTCGCGCATACATGAAATGAACACATTTTTCTCCAAAACTATAACAGATGCAAGCTTGTCCTGTTTGGTGGAGATGATATTTAATAAAATAAGTAGAAATCCACTAAAAGTTTTGTTTGGTTATCTTGCAATCCCGAGATAATCGTCTCCATGCTCCAAATCCATTTTAAAGCCATTTTTAAGGCATTTCGCGCATACATGAAATGAACACATTTTTCTCCAAAACTATAACAGATGCAAGCTTGTCCTGTTTGGTGGAGATGATATTTAATAAAATAAGTAGAAACCCACTAAAAGTTTTGTTTGGTTATCTTGCAATCCCGAGATAATCGTCTCCATGCTCCAAATCCATTTTAAAGCCATTTTTAAGGCATTTCGCGCATACATGAAATGAACACATTTTTCTCCAAAACTATAACAGATGCAAGCTTTTCCTGTTTGCTGGAGATGATATTTAATAAAATAAGTAGAAATCCACTAAAATTTTTGTTTGGTTATCTTGCAATCCCGAGATAATCGTCTCCATGCTCCAAATCCATTTTAAAGCCATTTTTAAGGCATTTCGCGCATACATGAAATGAACACATTTTTCTCCAAAACTATAACAGATGCAAGCTTGTCCTGTTTGGTGGAGATGATATTTAATAAAATAAGTAGAAATCCACTAAAAGTTTTGTTTGGTTATATTGCAATCCCGAGATAATCGTCTCCATGCTCCAAATCCATTTTAAAGCCATTTTTAAGGCATTTCGCGCATACATGAAATGAACACATTTTTCTCCAAAACTATAACAGATGCAAGCTTGTCCTGTTTGGTGGAGATGATATTTAATAAAATAAGTAGAAATCCACTAAAAGTTTTGTTTGGTTATCTTGCAATCCCGAGATAATCGTCTCCATGCTCCAAATCCATTTTAAAGCCATTTTTAAGGCATTTCGCGCATACATGAAATGAACACATTTTTCTCCAAAACTATAACAGATGCAAGCTTGTCCTGTTTGGTGGAGATGATATTTAATAAAATAAGTAGAAATCCACTAAAAGTTTTGTTTGGTTATCTTGCAATCCCGAGATAATCGTCTCCATGCTCCAAATCCATTTTAAAGCCATTTCAAAGGCATTTTGCGCATACATGAAATGAACACATTTTTCTCCAAAACTATAACACATGCAAGCTTGTCCTGTTTGGTGGAGATGATATTTAATAAAATAAGTAGAAATCCACTAAAAGTTTTGTTTGGTTATCTTGCAATCCCGAGATAATCGTCTCCATGCTCCAAATCCATTTTAAAGCCATTTTTAAGGCATTTCGCGCATACATGAAATGAACACATTTTTCTCCAAAACTATAACAGATGCAAGCTTGTCCTGTTTGGTGGAGATGATATTTAATAAAATAAGTAGAAATCCACTAAAAGTTTTGTTTGGTTATCTTGCAATCCCGAGATAATCGTCTCCATGCTCCAAATCCATTTTAAAGCCATTTTTAAGGCATTTCGCGCATACATGAAATGAACACATTTTTCTCCAAAACTATAACAGATGCAAGCTTGTCCTGTTTGGTGGAGATGATATTTAATAAAATAAGTAGAAATCCACTAAAAGTTTTGTTTGGTTATATTGCAATCCCGAGATAATCGTCTCCATGCTCCAAATCCATTTTAAAGCCATTTTTAAGGCATTTCGCGCATACATGAAATGAACACATTTTTCTCCAAAACTATAACAGATGCAAGCTTGTCCTGTTTGGTGGAGATGATATTTAATAAAATAAGTAGAAATCCACTAAAAGTTTTGTTTGGTTATCTTGCAATCCCGAGATAATCGTCTCCATGCTCCAAATCCATTTTAAAGCCATTTTTAAGGCATTTCGCGCATACATGAAATGAACACATTTTTCTCCAAAACTATAACAGATGCAAGCTTGTCCTGTTTGGTGGAGATAATATTTAATAAAATAAGTAGAAATCTACTAAAAGTTTCGTTTGTTTATATTGCCATCCTGAGATAATCGTCTCCATGCTCCAAATCCATTTTAAAGCCATTTCAAAGGCATTTTGCGCATACATGAAATGAACACATTTTTCTCCAAAACTATAACACATGCAAGCTTGTCCTGTTTGGTGGAGATGATATTTAATAAAATAAGTAGAAATCCACTAAAAGTTTTGTTTGGTTATCTTGCAATCCCGAGATAATCGTCTCCATGCTCCAAATCCATTTTAAAGCCATTTTTAAGGCATTTCGTGCATACATGAAATGAACACATTTTTCTCCAAAACTATAACAGATGCAAGCTTGTCCTGTTTGGTGGAGATGATATTTAATAAAATAAGTAGAAATCCACTAAAAGTTTTGTTTGGTTATCTTGCAATCCCGAGATAATCGTCTCCATGCTCCAAATCCATTTTAAAGCCATTTCAAAGGCATTTTGCGCATACATGAAATGAACACATTTTTCTCCAAAACTATAACACATGCAAGCTTGTCCTGTTTGGTGGAGATGATATTTAATAAAATAAGTAGAAATCCACTAAAAGTTTTGTTTGGTTATCTTGCAATCCCGAGATAATCGTCTCCATGCTCCAAATCCATTTTAAAGCCATTTTTAAGGCATTTCGCGCATACATGAAATGAACACATTTTTCTCCAAAACTATAACAGATGCAAGCTTGTCCTATTTGGTGGAGATGATATTTAATAAAATAAGTAGAAATCCACTAAAAGTTTTGTTTGGTTATCTTGCAATCCCGAGATAATCGTCTCCATGCTCCAAATCCATTTTAAAGCCATTTTTAAGGCATTTCGCGCATACATGAAATGAACACATTTTTCTCCAAAACTATAACAGATGCAAGCTTGTCCTGTTTGGCGGAGATGATATTTAATAAAATAAGTAGAAATCCACTAAAAGTTTTGTTTGGTTATCTTGCAATCCCGAGATAATCGTCTCCATGCTCCAAATCCATTTTAAAGCCATTTTTAAGGCATTTCGCGCATACATGAAATGAACACATTTTTCTCCAAAACTATAACAGATGCAAGCTTGTCCTGTTTGGTGGAGATAATATTTAATAAAATAAGTAGAAATCTACTAAAAGTTTCGTTTGTTTATATTGCCATCCTGAGATAATCGTCTCCATGCTCCAAATCCATTTTAAAGCCATTTCAAAGGCATTTTGCGCATACATGAAATGAACACATTTTTCTCCAAAACTATAACACATGCAAGCTTGTCCTGTTTGGTGGAGATGATATTTAATAAAATAAGTAGAAATCCACTAAAAGTTTTGTTTGGTTATCTTGCAATCCCGAGATAATCGTCTCCATGCTCCAAATCCATTTTAAAGCCATTTTTAAGGCATTTCGCGCATACATGAAATGAACACATTTTTCTCCAAAACTATAACAGATGCAAGCTTGTCCTGTTTGGTGGAGATGATATTTAATAAAATAAGTAGAAATCCACTAAAAGTTTTGTTTGGTTATCTTGCAATCCCGAGATAATCGTCTCCATGCTCCAAATCCATTTTAAAGCCATTTTTAAGGCATTTCGCGCATACATGAAATGAACACATTTTTCTCCAAAACTATAACAGATGCAAGCTTGTCCTGTTTGGTGGAGATGATATTTAATAAAATAAGTAGAAATCCACTAAAAGTTTTGTTTGGTTATCTTGCAATCCCGAGATAATCGTCTCCATGCTCCAAATCCATTTTAAAGCCATTTTTAAGGCATTTCGCGCATACATGAAATGAACACATTTTTCTCCAAAACTATAACAGATGCAAGCTTGTCCTGTTTGGTGGAGATGATATTTAATAAAATAAGTAGAAATCCACTAAAAGTTTTGTTTGGTTATCTTGCAATCCCGAGATAATCGTCTCCATGCTCCAAATCCATTTTAAAGCCATTTTTAAGGCATTTCGCGCATACATGAAATGAACACATTTTTCTCCAAAACTATAACAGATGCAAGCTTGTCCTGTTTGGTGGAGATAATATTTAATAAAATAAGTAGAAATCTTCTAAAAGTTTCGTTTGTTTATATTGCCATCCTGAGATAATCGTCTCCATGCTCCAAATCCATTTTAAAGCCATTTCAAAGGCATTTTGCGCATACATGAAATGAACACATTTTTCTCCAAAACTATAACACATGCAAGCTTGTCCTGTTTGGTGGAGATGATATTTAATAAAATAAGTAGAAATCCACTAAAAGTTTTGTTTGGTTATCTTGCAATCCCGAGATAATCGTCTCCACGCTCCAAATCCATTTTAAAGCCATTTTTAAGGCATTTCGCGCATACATAAAATGAACACATTTTTCTCCAAAACTATAACAGATGCAAGCTTGTCCTGTTTGGTGGAGATGATATTTAATAAAATAAGTAGAAATCCACTAAAAGTTTTGTTTGGTTATCTTGCAATCCCAAGATAATCGTCTCCATGCTCCAAATCCATTTTAAAGCCATTTTTAAGGCATTTCGCGCATACATGAAATGAACACATTTTTCTCCAAAACTATAACAGATGCAAGCTTGTTCTGTTTGGTGGAGATAATATTTAATAAAATAAGTAGAAATCTACTAAAAGTTTCGTTTGTTTATATTGCCATCCTGAGATAATCGTCTCCATGCTCCAAATCCATTTTAAAGCCATTTCAAAGGCATTTTGCGCATACATGAAATGAACACATTTTTCTCCAAAACTATAACACATGCAAGTTTGTCCTGTTTGGTGGAGATGATATTTAATAAAATAAGTAGAAATCCACTAAAAGTTTTGTTTGGTTATCTTGCAATCCCGAGATAATCGTCTCCATGCTCCAAATCCATTTTAAAGCCATTTTTAAGGCATTTCGCGCATACATGAAATGAACACATTTTTCTCCAAAACTATAACAGATGCAAGCTTGTCCTGTTTGGTGGAGATGATATTTAATAAAATAAGTAGAAATCCACTAAAAGTTTTGTTTGGTTATCTTGCAATCCTGAGATAATCGTCTCCATGCTCCAAATCCATTTTAAAGCCATTTTTAAGGCATTTCGCGCATACATGAAATGAACACATTTTTCTCCAAAACTATAACAGATGCAAGCTTGTCCTGTTTGGTGGAGATAATATTTAATAAAATAAGTAGAAATCTACTAAAAGTTTCGTTTGTTTATATTGCCATCCTGAGATAATCGTCTCCATGCTCCAAATCCATTTTAAAGCCATTTCAAAGGCATTTTGCGCATACATGAAATGAACACATTTTTCTCCAAAACTATAACACATGCAAGCTTGTCCTGTTTGGTGGAGATGATATTTAATAAAATAAGTAGAAATCCACTAAAAGTTTTGTTTGGTTATCTTGCAATCCCGAGATAATCGTCTCCATGCTCCAAATCCATTTTAAAGCCATTTTTAAGGCATTTCGCGCATACATGAAATGAACACATTTTTCTCCAAAACTATAACAGATGCAAGCTTGTCCTGTTTGCTGGAGATGATATTTAATAAAATAAGTAGAAATCCACTAAAATTTTTGTTTGGTTATCTTGCAATCCCGAGATAATCGTCTCCATGCTCCAAATCCATTTTAAAGCCATTTTTAAGGCATTTCGCGCATACATGAAATGAACACATTTTTCTCCAAAACTATAACAGATGCAAGCTTGTCCTGTTTGGTGGAGATGATATTTAATAAAATAAGTAGAAATCCACTAAAAGTTTTGTTTGGTTATATTGCAATCCCGAGATAATCGTCTCCATGCTCCAAATCCATTTTAAAGCCATTTTTAAGGCATTTCGCGCATACATGAAATGAACACATTTTTCTCCAAAACTATAACAGATGCAAGCTTGTCCTGTTTGGTGGAGATGATATTTAATAAAATAAGTAGAAATCCACTAAAAGTTTTGTTTGGTTATCTTGCAATCCCGAGATAATCGTCTCCATGCTCCAAATCCATTTTAAAGCCATTTTTAAGGCATTTCGCGCATACATGAAATGAACACATTTTTCTCCAAAACTATAACAGATGCAAGCTTGTCCTGTTTGGTGGAGATGATATTTAATAATATAAGTAGAAATCCACTAAAAGTTTTGTTTGGTTATCTTGCAATCCCGAGATAATCGTCTCCATGCTCCAAATCCATTTTAAAGCCATTTTTAAGGCATTTCGCGCATACATAAAATGAACACATTTTTCTCCAAAACTATAACAGATGCAAGCTTGTCCTGTTTGGTGGAGATGATATTTAATAAAATAAGTAGAAATCCACTAAAAGTTTTGTTTGGTTATCTTGCAATCCCGAGATAATCGTCTCCATGCTCCAAATCCATTTTAAAGCCATTTTTAAGGCATTTCGCGCATACATGAAATGAACACATTTTTCTCCAAAACTATAACAGATGCAAGCTTGTCCTGTTTGGTGGAGATGATATTTAATAAAATAAGTAGAAATCCACTAAAAGTTTTGTTTGGTTATCTTGCAATCCCGAGATAATCGTCTCCATGCTCCAAATCCATTTTAAAGTCATTTTTAAGGCATTTCGCGCATACATGAAATGAACACATTTTTCTCCAAAACTATAACAGATGCAAGCTTGTCCTGTTTGGTGGAGATGATATTTAATAAAATAAGTAGAAATCCACTAAAAGTTTTGTTTGGTTATCTTGCAATCCCGAGATAATCGTCTCCATGCTCCAAATCCATTTTAAAGCCATTTTTAAGGCATTTCGCGCATACATGAAATGAACACATTTTTCTCCAAAACTATAACAGATGCAAGCTTGTCCTGTTTGGTGGAGATAATATTTAATAAAATAAGTAGAAATCTACTAAAAGTTTCGTTTGTTTATATTGCCATCCTGAGATAATCGTCTCCATGCTCCAAATCCATTTTAAAGCCATTTCAAGGGCATTTTGCGCATACATGAAATGAACACATTTTTCTCCAAAACTATAACACATGCAAGCTTGTCCTGTTTGGTGGAGATGATATTTAATAAAATAAGTAGAAATCCACTAAAAGTTTTGTTTGGTTATCTTGCAATCCCGAGATAATCGTCTCCATGCTCCAAATCCATTTTAAAGCCATTTTTAAGGCATTTCGCGCATACATGAAATGAACACATTTTTCTCCAAAACTATAACAGATGCAAGCTTGTCCTGTTTGGTGGAGATGATATTTAATAAAATAAGTAGAAATCCACTAAAAGTTTTGTTTGGTTATCTTGCAATCCCGAGATAATCGTCTCCATGCTCCAAATCCATTTTAAAGCCATTTTTAAGGCATTTCGCGCATACATGAAATGAACACATTTTTCTCCAAAACTATAACAGATGCAAGCTTGTCCTGTTTGGTGGAGATGATATTTAATAAAATAAGTAGAAATCCACTAAAAGTTTTGTTTGGTTATCTTGCAATCCCGAGATAATCGTCTCCATGCTCCAAATCCATTTTAAAGCCATTTTTAAGGCATTTCGCGCATACATGAAATGAACACATTTTTCTCCAAAACTATAACAGATGCAAGCTTGTCCTGTTTGGTGGAGATGATATTTAATAAAATAAGTAGAAATCCACTAAAAGTTTTGTTTGGTTATCTTGCAATCCCGAGATAATCGTCTCCATGCTCCAAATCCATTTTAAAGTCATTTTTAAGGCATTTCGCGCATACATGAAATGAACACATTTTTCTCCAAAACTATAACAGATGCAAGCTTGTCCTGTTTGGTGGAGATGATATTTAATAAAATAAGTAGAAATCCACTAAAAGTTTTGTTTGATTATCTTGCAATCCCGAGATAATCGTCTCCATGCTCCAAATCCATTTTAAAGCCATTTTTAAGGCATTTCGCGCATACATGAAATGAACACATTTTTCTCCAAAACTATAACAGATGCAAGCTTGTCCTGTTTGGTGGAGATAATATTTAATAAAATAAGTAGAAATCTACTAAAAGTTTCGTTTGTTTATATTGCCATCCTGAGATAATCGTCTCCATGCTCCAAATCCATTTTAAAGCCATTTCAAGGGCATTTTGCGCATACATGAAATGAACACATTTTTCTCCAAAACTATAACACATGCAAGCTTGTCCTGTTTGGTGGAGATGATATTTAATAAATAAGTAGAAATCCACTAAAAGTTTTGTTTGGTTATCTTGCAATCCCGAGATAATCGTCTCCATGCTCCAAATCCATTTTAAAGCCATTTTTAAGGCATTTCGCGCATACATGAAATGAACACATTTTTCTCCAAAACTATAACAGATGCAAGCTTGTCCTGTTTGGTGGAGATGATATTTAATAAAATAAGTAGAAATCCACTAAAAGTTTTGTTTGGTTATCTTGCAATCCCGAGATAATCGTCTCCATGCTCCAAATCCATTTTAAAGCCATTTTTAAGGCATTTCGCGCATACATGAAATGAACACATTTTTCTCCAAAACTATAACAGATGCAAGCTTGTCCTGTTTGGTGGAGATAATATTTAATAAAATAAGTAGAAATCTACTAAAAGTTTCGTTTGTTTATATTGCCATCCTGAGATAATCGTCTCCATGCTCCAAATCCATTTTAAAGCCATTTCAAAGGCATTTTGCGCATACATGAAATGAACACATTTTTCTCCAAAACTATAACACATGCAAGCTTGTCCTGTTTGGTGGAGATGATATTTAATAAAATAAGTAGAAACCCACTAAAAGTTTTGTTTGGTTATCTTGCAATCCCGAGATAATCGTCTCCATGCTCCAAATCCATTTTAAAGCCATTTTTAAGGCATTTCGCGCATACATGAAATGAACACATTTTTCTCCAAAACTATAACAGATGCAAGCTTGTCCTGTTTGGTGGAGATGATATTTAATAAAATAAGTAGAAATCCACTAAAATTTTTGTTTGGTTATCTTACAATCCCGAGATAATCGTCTCCATGCTCCAAATCCATTTTAAAGCCATTTTTAAGGCATTTCGCGCATACATGAAATGAACACATTTTTCTCCAAAACTATAACAGATGCAAGCTTGTCCTGTTTGGTGGAGATGATATTTAATAAAATAAGTAGAAATCCACTAAAAGTTTTGTTTGGTTATATTGCAATCCCGAGATAATCGTCTCCATGCTCCAAATCCATTTTAAAGCCATTTTTAAGGCATTTCGCGCATACATGAAATGAACACATTTTTCTCCAAAACTATAACAGATGCAAGCTTGTCCTGTTTGGTGGAGATGATATTTAATAAAATAAGTAGAAATCCACTAAAAGTTTTGTTTGGTTATCTTGCAATCCCGAGATAATCGTCTCCATGCTCCAAATCCATTTTAAAGCCATTTTTAAGGCATTTCGCGCATACATGAAATGAACACATTTTTCTCCAAAACTATAACAGATGCAAGCTTGTCCTGTTTGGTGGAGATGATATTTAATAAAATAAGTAGAAATCCACTAAAAGTTTTGTTTGGTTATCTTGCAATCCCGAGATAATCGTCTCCATGCTCCAAATCCATTTTAAAGCCATTTCAAAGGCATTTTGCGCATACATGAAATGAACACATTTTTCTCCAAAACTATAACACATGCAAGCTTGTCCTGTTTGGTGGAGATGATATTTAATAAAATAAGTAGAAATCCACTAAAAGTTTTGTTTGGTTATCTTGCAATCCCGAGATAATCGTCTCCATGCTCCAAATCCATTTTAAAGCCATTTTTAAGGCATTTCGCGCATACATGAAATGAACACATTTTTCTCCAAAACTATAACAGATGCAAGCTTGTCCTGTTTGGTGGAGATGATATTTAATAAAATAAGTAGAAATCCACTAAAAGTTTTGTTTGGTTATCTTGCAATCCCGAGATAATCGTCTCCATGCTCCAAATCCATTTTAAAGCCATTTTTAAGGCATTTCGCGCATACATGAAATGAACACATTTTTCTCCAAAACTATAACAGATGCAAGCTTGTCCTGTTTGGTGGAGATGATATTTAATAAAATAAGTAGAAATCCACTAAAAGTTTTGTTTGGTTATATTGCAATCCCGAGATAATCGTCTCCATGCTCCAAATCCATTTTAAAGCCATTTTTAAGGCATTTCGCGCATACATGAAATGAACACATTTTTCTCCAAAACTATAACAGATGCAAGCTTGTCCTGTTTGGTGGAGATGATATTTAATAAAATAAGTAGAAATCCACTAAAAGTTTTGTTTGGTTATCTTGCAATCCCGAGATAATCGTCTCCATGCTCCAAATCCATTTTAAAGCCATTTTTAAGGCATTTCGCGCATACATGAAATGAACACATTTTTCTCCAAAACTATAACAGATGCAAGCTTGTCCTGTTTGGTGGAGATAATATTTAATAAAATAAGTAGAAATCTACTAAAAGTTTCGTTTGTTTATATTGCCATCCTGAGATAATCGTCTCCATGCTCCAAATCCATTTTAAAGCCATTTCAAAGGCATTTTGCGCATACATGAAATGAACACATTTTTCTCCAAAACTATAACACATGCAAGCTTGTCCTGTTTGGTGGAGATGATATTTAATAAAATAAGTAGAAATCCACTAAAAGTTTTGTTTGGTTATCTTGCAATCCCGAGATAATCGTCTCCATGCTCCAAATCCATTTTAAAGCCATTTTTAAGGCATTTCGTGCATACATGAAATGAACACATTTTTCTCCAAAACTATAACAGATGCAAGCTTGTCCTGTTTGGTGGAGATGATATTTAATAAAATAAGTAGAAATCCACTAAAAGTTTTGTTTGGTTATCTTGCAATCCCGAGATAATCGTCTCCATGCTCCAAATCCATTTTAAAGCCATTTCAAAGGCATTTTGCGCATACATGAAATGAACACATTTTTCTCCAAAACTATAACACATGCAAGCTTGTCCTGTTTGGTGGAGATGATATTTAATAAAATAAGTAGAAATCCACTAAAAGTTTTGTTTGGTTATCTTGCAATCCCGAGATAATCGTCTCCATGCTCCAAATCCATTTTAAAGCCATTTTTAAGGCATTTCGCGCATACATGAAATGAACACATTTTTCTCCAAAACTATAACAGATGCAAGCTTGTCCTATTTGGTGGAGATGATATTTAATAAAATAAGTAGAAATCCACTAAAAGTTTTGTTTGGTTATCTTGCAATCCCGAGATAATCGTCTCCATGCTCCAAATCCATTTTAAAGCCATTTTTAAGGCATTTCGCGCATACATGAAATGAACACATTTTTCTCCAAAACTATAACAGATGCAAGCTTGTCCTGTTTGGTGGAGATGATATTTAATAAAATAAGTAGAAATCCACTAAAAGTTTTGTTTGGTTATATTGCAATCCCGAGATAATCGTCTCCATGCTCCAAATCCATTTTAAAGCCATTTTTAAGGCATTTCGCGCATACATGAAATGAACACATTTTTCTCCAAAACTATAACAGATGCAAGCTTGTCCTGTTTGGCGGAGATGATATTTAATAAAATAAGTAGAAATCCACTAAAAGTTTTGTTTGGTTATCTTGCAATCCCGAGATAATCGTCTCCATGCTCCAAATCCATTTTAAAGCCATTTTTAAGGCATTTCGCGCATACATGAAATGAACACATTTTTCTCCAAAACTATAACAGATGCAAGCTTGTCCTGTTTGGTGGAGATAATATTTAATAAAATAAGTAGAAATCTACTAAAAGTTTCGTTTGTTTATATTGCCATCCTGAGATAATCGTCTCCATGCTCCAAATCCATTTTAAAGCCATTTCAAAGGCATTTTGCGCATACATGAAATGAACACATTTTTCTCCAAAACTATAACACATGCAAGCTTGTCCTGTTTGGTGGAGATGATATTTAATAAAATAAGTAGAAATCCACTAAAAGTTTTGTTTGGTTATCTTGCAATCCCGAGATAATCGTCTCCATGCTCCAAATCCATTTTAAAGCCATTTTTAAGGCATTTCGCGCATACATGAAATGAACACATTTTTCTCCAAAACTATAACAGATGCAAGCTTGTCCTGTTTGGTGGAGATAATATTTAATAAAATAAGTAGAAATCTACTAAAAGTTTCGTTTGTTTATATTGCCATCCTGAGATAATCGTCTCCATGCTCCAAATCCATTTTAAAGCCATTTCAAAGGCATTTTGCGCATACATGAAATGAACACATTTTTCTCCAAAACTATAACACATGCAAGCTTGTCCTGTTTGGTGGAGATGATATTTAATAAAATAAGTAGAAATCCACTAAAAGTTTTGTTTGGTTATCTTGCAATCCCGAGATAATCGTCTCCATGCTCCAAATCCATTTTAAAGCCATTTTTAAGGCATTTCGCGCATACATGAAATGAACACATTTTTCTCCAAAACTATAACAGATGCAAGCTTGTCCTGTTTGGTGGAGATGATATTTAATAAAATAAGTAGAAATCCACTAAAAGTTTTGTTTGGTTATCTTGCAATCCCGAGATAATCGTCTCCATGCTCCAAATCCATTTTAAAGCCATTTTTAAGGCATTTCGCGCATACATGAAATGAACACATTTTTCTCCAAAACTATAACAGATGCAAGCTTGTCCTGTTTGGTGGAGATGATATTTAATAAAATAAGTAGAAATCCACTAAAAGTTTTGTTTGGTTATCTTGCAATCCCGAGATAATCGTCTCCATGCTCCAAATCCATTTTAAAGCCATTTTTAAGGCATTTCGCGCATACATGAAATGAACACATTTTTCTCCAAAACTATAACAGATGCAAGCTTGTCCTGTTTGGTGGAGATGATATTTAATAAAATAAGTAGAAATCCACTAAAAGTTTTGTTTGGTTATCTTGCAATCCCGAGATAATCGTCTCCATGCTCCAAATCCATTTTAAAGCCATTTTTAAGGCATTTCGCGCATACATGAAATGAACACATTTTTCTCCAAAACTATAACAGATGCAAGCTTGTCCTGTTTGGTGGAGATATTTAATAAAATAAGTAGAAATCTACTAAAAGTTTCGTTTGCTTATATTGCCATCCTGAGATAATCGTCTCCATGCTCCAAATCCATTTTAAAGCCATTTCAAAGGCATTTTGCGCATACATGAAATGAACACATTTTTCTCCAAAACTATAACACATGCAAGCTTGTCCTGTTTGGTGGAGATGATATTTAATAAAATAAGTAGAAATCCACTAAAAGTTTTGTTTGGTTATCTTGCAATCCCGAGATAATCGTCTCCACGCTCCAAATCCATTTTAAAGCCATTTTTAAGGCATTTCGCGCATACATAAAATGAACACATTTTTCTCCAAAACTATAACAGATGCAAGCTTGTCCTGTTTGGTGGAGATGATATTTAATAAAATAAGTAGAAATCCACTAAAAGTTTTGTTTGGTTATCTTGCAATCCCAAGATAATCGTCTCCATGCTCCAAATCCATTTTAAAGCCATTTTTAAGGCATTTCGCGCATACATGAAATGAACACATTTTTCTCCAAAACTATAACAGATGCAAGCTTGTTCTGTTTGGTGGAGATAATATTTAATAAAATAAGTAGAAATCTACTAAAAGTTTCGTTTGTTTATATTGCCATCCTGAGATAATCGTCTCCATGCTCCAAATCCATTTTAAAGCCATTTCAAAGGCATTTTGCGCATACATGAAATGAACACATTTTTCTCCAAAACTATAACACATGCAAGTTTGTCCTGTTTGGTGGAGATGATATTTAATAAAATAAGTAGAAATCCACTAAAAGTTTTGTTTGGTTATCTTGCAATCCCGAGATAATCGTCTCCATGCTCCAAATCCATTTTAAAGCCATTTTTAAGGCATTTCGCGCATACATGAAATGAACACATTTTTCTCCAAAACTATAACAGATGCAAGCTTGTCCTGTTTGGTGGAGATGATATTTAATAAAATAAGTAGAAATCCACTAAAAGTTTTGTTTGGTTATCTTGCAATCCTGAGATAATCGTCTCCATGCTCCAAATCCATTTTAAAGCCATTTTTAAGGCATTTCGCGCATACATGAAATGAACACATTTTTCTCCAAAACTATAACAGATGCAAGCTTGTCCTGTTTGGTGGAGATGATATTTAATAAAATAAGTAGAAATCCACTAAAAGTTTTGTTTGGTTATCTTGCAATCCCGAGATAATCGTCTCCATGCTCCAAATCCATTTTAAAGCCATTTTTAAGGCATTTCGCGCATACATGAAATGAACACATTTTTCTCCAAAACTATAACAGATGCAAGCTTGTCCTGTTTGGTGGAGATGATATTTAATAAAATAAGTAGAAATCCACTAAAAGTTTTGTTTGGTTATCTTGCAATCCCGAGATAATCGTCTCCATGCTCCAAATCCATTTTAAAGCCATTTTTAAGGCATTTCGCGCATACATGAAATGAACACATTTTTCTCCAAAACTATAACAGATGCAAGCTTGTCCTGTTTGGTGGAGATGATATTTAATAAAATAAGTAGAAATCCACTAAAAGTTTTGTTTGGTTATCTTGCAATCCCGAGATAATCGTCTCCATGCTCCAAATCCATTTTAAAGCCATTTTTAAGGCATTTCGCGCATACATGAAATGAACACATTTTTCTCCAAAACTATAACAGATGCAAGCTTGTCCTGTTTAGTGGAGATGATATTTAATAAAATAAGTAGAAATCCACTAAAAGTTTTGTTTGGTTATATTGCAATCCCGAGATAATCGTCTCCATGCTCCAAATCCATTTTAAAGCCATTTTTAAGGCATTTCGCGCATACATGAAATGAACACATTTTTCTCCAAAACTATAACAGATGCAAGCTTGTCCTGTTTGGTGGAGATGATATTTAATAAGTAGAAATCCACTAAAAGTTTTGTTTGGTTATCTTGCAATCCCGAGATAATCGTCTCCATGCTCCAAATCCATTTTAAAGCCATTTTTAAGGCATTTCGCGCATACATGAAATGAACACATTTTTCTCCAAAACTATAACAGATGCAAGCTTGTCCTGTTTGGTGGAGATGATATTTAATAAAATAAGTAGAAATCCACTAAAAGTTTTGTTTGGTTATCTTGCAATCCCGAGATAATCGTCTCCATGCTCCAAATCCATTTTAAAGCCATTTTTAAGGCATTTCGCGCATACATGAAATTAACACATTTTTCTCCAAAACTATAACAGATGCAAGCTTGTCCTGTTTGGTGGAGATGATATTTAATAAAATAAGTAGAAATCCACTAAAAGTTTTGTTTGGTTATCTTGCAATCCCGAGATAATCGTCTCCATGCTCCAAATCCATTTTAAAGCCATTTTTAAGGCATTTCGCGCATACATGAAATGAACACATTTTTCTCCAAAACTATAACAGATGCAAGCTTGTCCTATTTGGTGGAGATGATATTTAATAAAATAAGTAGAAATCCACTAAAAGTTTTGTTTGGTTATATTGCAATCCCGAGATAATCGTCTCCATGCTCCAAATCCATTTTAAAGCCATTTTTAAGGCATTTCGCGCATACATGAAATGAACACATTTTTCTCCAAAACTATAACAGATGCAAGCTTGTCCTGTTTGGTGGAGATGATAGTTAATAAAATAAGTAGAAATCCACTAAAAGTTTTGTTTGGTTATCTTGCAATCCCGAGATAATCGTCTCCATGCTCCAAATCCATTTTAAAGCCATTTTTAAGGCATTTCGCGCATACATGAAATGAACACATTTTTCTCCAAAACTATAACAGATGCAAGCTTGTCCTGTTTGGTGGAGATGATATTTAATAAAATAAGTAGAAATCCACTAAAAGTTTTGTTTGGTTATCTTGCAATCCCGAGATAATCGTCTCCATGCTCCAAATCCATTTTAAAGCCATTTTTAAGGCATTTCGCGCATACATGAAATGAACACATTTTTCTCCAAAACTATAACAGATGCAAGCTTGTCCTGTTTGGTGGAGATGATATTTAATAAAATAAGTAGAAATCCACTAAAAGTTTTGTTTGGTTATCTTGCAATCCCGAGATAATCGTCTCCATGCTCCAAATCCATTTTAAAGCCATTTTTAAGGCATTTCGCGCATACATGAAATGAACACATTTTTCTCCAAAACTATAACAGATGCAAGCTTGTCCTGTTTGGTGGAGATGATATTTAATAAAATAAGTAGAAATCCACTAAAAGTTTTGTTTGGTTATCTTGCAATCCCGAGATAATCGTCTCCATGCTCCAAATTCATTTTAAAGCCATTTTTAAGGCATTTCGCGCATACATGAAATGAACACATTTTTCTCCAAAACTATAACAGATGCAAGCTTGTCCTGTTTAGTGGAGATGATATTTAATAAAATAAGTAGAAATCCACTAAAAGTTTTGTTTGGTTATATTGCAATCCCGAGATAATCGTCTCCATGCTCCAAATCCATTTTAAAGCCATTTTTAAGGCATTTCGCGCATACATGAAATGAACACATTTTTCTCCAAAACTATAACAGATGCAAGCTTGTCCTGTTTGGTGGAGATGATATTTAATAAAATAAGTAGAAATCCACTAAAAGTTTTGTTTGGTTATCTTGCAATCCCGAGATAATCGTCTCCATGCTCCAAATCCATTTTAAAGCCATTTTTAAGGCATTTCGCGCATACATGAAATGAACACATTTTTCTCCAAAACTATAACAGATGCAAGCTTGTCCTGTTTGGTGGAGATGATATTTAATAAAATAAGTAGAAATCCACTAAAAGTTTTGTTTGGTTATCTTGCAATCCCGAGATAATCGTCTCCATGCTCCAAATCCATTTTAAAGCCATTTTTAAGGCATTTCGCGCATACATGAAATGAACACATTTTTCTCCAAAACTATAACAGATGCAAGCTTGTCCTGTTTGGTGGAGATGATATTTAATAAAATAAGTAGAAATCCACTAAAAGTTTTGTTTGGTTATCTTGCAATCCCGAGATAATCGTCTCCATGCTCCAAATCCATTTTAAAGCCATTTTTAAGGCATTTCGCGCATACATGAAATGAACACATTTTTCTCCAAAACTATAACAGATGCAAGCTTGTCCTGTTTGGTGGAGATGATATTTAATAAAATAAGTAGAAATCCACTAAAAGTTTTGTTTGGTTATATTGCAATCCCGAGATAATCGTCTCCATGCTCCAAATCCATTTTAAAGCCATTTTTAAGGCATTTCGCGCATACATGAAATGAACACATTTTTCTCCAAAACTATAACAGATGCAAGCTTGTCCTGTTTGGTGGAGATGATATTTAATAAAATAAGTAGAAATCCACTAAAAGTTTTGTTTGGTTATCTTGCAATCCCGAGATAATCGTCTCCATGCTCCAAATCCATTTTAAAGCCATTTTTAAGGCATTTCGCGCATACATGAAATGAACACATTTTTCTCCAAAACTATAACAGATGCAAGCTTGTCCTGTTTGGTGGAGAAGATATTTAATAAAATAAGTAGAAATCCACTAAAAGTTTTGTTTGGTTATCTTGCAATCCCGAGATAATCGTCTCCATGCTCCAAATCCATTTTAAAGCCATTTTTAAGGCATTTCGCGCATACATGAAATGAACACATTTTTCTCCAAAACTATAACAGATGCAAGCTTGTCCTGTTTGGTGGAGATGATATTTAATAAAATAAGTAGAAATCCACTAAACGTTTTGTTTGGTTATATTGCAATCCCGAGATTATCGTCTCCATGCTCCAAATCCATTTTAAAGCCATTTTTAAGGCATTTCGCGCATACATGAAATGAACACATTTTTCTCCAAAACTATAACAGATGCAAGCTTGTCCTGTTTGGTGGAGATGATATTTAATAAAATAAGTAGAAATCCACTAAAAGTTTTGTTTGGTTATCTTGCAATCCCGAGATAATCGTCTCCATGCTCCAAATCCATTTTAAAGCCATTTTTAAGGCATTTCGCGCATACATGAAATGAACACATTTTTCTCCAAAACTATAACAGATGCAAGCTTGTCCTGTTTGGTGGAGATGATATTTAATAAAATAAGTAGAAATCCACTAAAAGTTTTGTTTGGTTATATTGCAATCCCGAGATAATCGTCTCCATGCTCCAAATCCATTTTAAAGCCATTTTTAAGGCATTTCGCGCATACATGAAATGAACACATTTTTCTCCAAAACTATAACAGATGCAAGCTTGTCCTGTTTGGTGGAGATGATATTTAATAAAATAAGTAGAAATCCACTAAAAGTTTTGTTTGGTTATCTTGCAATCCCGAGATAATCGTCTCCATGCTCCAAATCCATTTTAAAGCCATTTTTAAGGCATTTCGCGCATACATGAAATGAACACATTTTTCTCCAAAACTATAACAGATGCAAGCTTGTCCTGTTTGGTGGAGAAGATATTTAATAAAATAAGTAGAAATCCACTAAAAGTTTTGTTTGGTTATCTTGCAATCCCGAGATAATCGTCTCCATGCTCCAAATCCATTTTAAAGCCATTTTTAAGGCATTTCGCGCATACATGAAATGAACACATTTTTCTCCAAAACTATAACAGATGCAAGCTTGTCCTGTTTGGTGGAGATGATATTTAATAAAATAAGTAGAAATCCACTAAACGTTTTGTTTGGTTATATTGCAATCCCGAGATTATCGTCTCCATGCTCCAAATCCATTTTAAAGCCATTTTTAAGGCATTTCGCGCATACATGAAATGAACACATTTTTCTCCAAAACTATAACAGATGCAAGCTTGTCCTGTTTGGTGGAGATGATATTTAATAACATAAGTAGAAATCCACTAAAAGTTTTGTTTGGTTATCTTGCAATCCCGAGATAATCGTCTCCATGCTCCAAATCCATTTTAAAGCCATTTTTAAGGCATTTCGCGCATACATGAAATGAACACATTTTTCTCCAAAACTATAACAGATGCAAGCTTGTCCTGTTTGGTGGAGATGATATTTAATAAAATAAGTAGAAATCCACTAAAAGTTTTGTTTGGTTATCTTGCAATCCCGAGATAATCGTCTCCATGCTCCAAATCCATTTTAAAGCCATTTTTAAGGCATTTCGCGCATACATGAAATGAACACATTTTTCTCCAAAACTATAACAGATGCAAGCTTGTCCTGTTTGGTGGAGATGATATTTAATAAAATAAGTAGAAATCCACTAAAAGTTTTGTTTGGTTATCTTGCAATCCCGAGATAATCGTCTCCATGCTCCAAATCCATTTTAAAGCCATTTTTAAGGCATTTCGCGCATACATGAAATGAACACATTTTTCTCCAAAACTATAACAGATGCAAGCTTGTCCTGTTTGGTGGAGATGATATTTAATAAAATAAGTAGAAATCCACTAAAAGTTTTGTTTGGTTATATTGCAATCCCGAGATAATCGTCTCCATGCTCCAAATCCATTTTAAAGCCATTTTTAAGGCATTTCGCGCATACATGAAATGAACACATTTTTCTCCAAAACTATAACAGATGCAAGCTTGTCCTGTTTGGTGGAGATGATATTTAATAAAATAAGTAGAAATCCACTAAAAGTTTTGTTTGGTTATCTTGCAATCCCGAGATAATCGTCTCCATGCTCCAAATCCATTTTAAAGCCATTTTTAAGGCATTTCGCGCATACATGAAATGAACACATTTTTCTCCAAAACTATAACAGATGCAAGCTTGTCCTGTTTGGTGGAGATGATATTTAATAAAATAAGTAGAAATCCACTAAAAGTTTTGTTTGGTTATCTTGCAATCCCGAGATAATCGTCTCCATGCTCCAAATCCATTTTAAAGCCATTTTTAAGGCATTTCGCGCATACATGAAATGAACACATTTTTCTCCAAAACTATAACAGATGCAAGCTTGTCCTGTTTGGTGGAGATGATATTTAATAAAATAAGTAGAAATCCACTAAAAGTTTTGTTTGGTTATCTTGCAATCCCGAGATAATCGTCTCCATGCTCCAAATCCATTTTAAAGCCATTTTTAAGGCATTTCGCGCATACATGAAATGAACACATTTTTCTCCAAAACTATAACAGATGCAAGCTTGTCCTGTTTGGTGGAGATGATATTTAATAAAATAAGTAGAAATCCACTAAAAGTT
Organism: Anomaloglossus baeobatrachus; assembly: GCF_048569485.1. Classification (NCBI taxonomy): domain Eukaryota; kingdom Metazoa; phylum Chordata; class Amphibia; order Anura; family Aromobatidae; genus Anomaloglossus; species Anomaloglossus baeobatrachus. The sequence goes on from NW_027444956.1 coordinate 177,028, forward strand.
TTGTTTGGTTATCTTGCAATCCCGAGATAATCGTCTCCATGCTCCAAATCCATTTTAAAGCCATTTTTAAGGCATTTCGCGCATACATGAAATGAACACATTTTTCTCCAAAACTATAACAGATGCAAGCTTGTCCTGTTTGGTGGAGATGATATTTAATAAAATAAGTAGAAATCCACTAAAAGTTTTGTTTGGTTATCTTGCAATCCCGAGATAATCGTCTCCATGCTCCAAATCCATTTTAAAGCCATTTTTAAGGCA